>NW_025745733.1:486697-489197 GCF_021184085.1 Oncorhynchus gorbuscha | reverse complement strand
AACTGATTCATCAGTATTTATTCATAGAGGACAGAGGAAGCCCTGGTTAAACTGATTCATCAGTATTTATTCATAGGGGACAGAGGAAGCCCTGGTTAAACGGATTCATCAGTATTTATTCATAGAGGACAGAGGAAGCCCTGGTTAAACTGATTCATCAGTATTTATTCATAGAGAACAGAGGAAGATGAAGCAGTAGAGGAAGCAGTAGAGGAAGCAGTAGAGGAGGCAGTAGAGGAAGCAGTAGAGGAAGCAGTAAAGGAGGCAGTAGAGGAAGCAGTAGATGAAGCAGTAGAGGAAGCAGTAGATGAAGCAGTAGAGGAGGCAGTAGATGAAGCAGTAGATGAAGCAGTAGAGGAAGCAGTAGATGAAGCAGTAGATGAAGCAGTAGAGGAAGCAGTAGATGAAGCAGTAGAGGAGGCAGTAGATGAAGCAGTAGATGAAGCAGTAGAGGAAGCAGTAGATGAAGCAGTAGAGGAGGCAGTAGATGAAGCAGTAGAGGAAGCAGTAGAGGAAGCAGTAGATGAAGCAGTAGATGAAGCTTTGGGAAAGAGTGGTAAGGAGCCTGAAACTCCTGAAACCTATAGCAGTAGCCATTGCATGGATTGAGGGAGACAATGCCACCCTGTCTGATGTTCAGACTCTGCTTGCAGATGTAAGAAAATAAATCCGTACTGCCCTGCCCACTTCACTGTTGCTCCAAGCAGAGGGAACTGCAGTTCTTAAATACTGTACATCAAAAAGTGTGAAGACTTCTGCCAGAAGCCCATACACGCCACAGTGTACATGTTGGACCCCAAGTATGCTGGCTGGTGCAGAGATCAACAAGGCCTATGGTGTCATCACTACCGTGTCTTGCCACCTTGGCCTGGATGAGGGCAGGGTTCTTGGCAGTCTGGTGAAGTACACTTCCAAGCAAGGGCTTTGGGATGGAGATGTAATATAGCAGTCGTGCCAACATATCTCATCAGCCATTTGGTGGAAGGGACTTTGTGGATCTGAGGCTCTTTCCCCTGTTGCCTCCATCATCCAAATTCAACCGTCATCAGCCGCCTCAGAGTGCAACTGGTCCTTGTTTGGGAGCACACACCAAAGCAAGCAACAGGCTGACCAATACAAGGGTTGAAAAATTGGTGGCCAACTGGGCAAATTTGAGACTTTTTTTAGCCTGACAATGAGCAATCCTCAACACGGTTGGAAAGTGAAGATGAGGCCTCAGAGTCTGATGTTCAAGAGGTGGACATTGAGGAGGTCCAGGGAGAAGACATGGAAGCCTGAGAGGAAGACAACCAAAGCTTTAGTTTCTAGAATATCTTTTTACAGATGTATGTTGAAAACGTTTCTGGGAGATGCGATGGATCATTGGGGATCATTCAATATTCCCTTTCTATTGTTGTTCAGTGAAATCATCCCATGTGAAGAGTCAACTCATTTCATTAAAGTTCAATTCGTAACCCTTTAAGATTTAGATGCACTATTGTAAAGTGACTGTTCTACTGGATGTCATAAGGTGAATGCACCAATTTGTAAGTCGCTCTGGATAAGAGCGTCTGCTAAACGACTTAAATGTAATGTAAATGTAAGCTGTAGAGGAAGCAGTAGAGGAAGCAGTAGAGGAGGCAGTAGATGAAGCAGTAGAGGAAGCAGTAGAGGAAGCAGTAAAGGAGGCAGTAGAGGAAGCAGTAGATGAAGCAGTAGAGGAAGCAGTAGATGAAGCAGTAGAGGAAGCAGTAGATGAAGCAGTAAAGGAGGCAGTAGAGGAAGCAGTAGATGAAGCAGTAGAGGAAGCAGTAGAGGAAGCAGTAGAGGAAGCAGTAGATGAAGCAGTAGAGGAAGCAGTAGAGGAAGCAGTGGAGGAAGCAGTAGATGAAGCAGTAGAGGAAGCAGTAGAGGAAGCAGTAGAGGAAGCAGTAGATGAAGCAGTAGATGAAGCAGTAGATGAAGCAGTAGATGAAGCAGTAGAGGAAGCAGTAGATGAAGCAGTAGAGGAAGCAGTAGATGAAGCAGTAGAGGAAGCAGTAGAGGAAGCAGTAGAGGAAGCAGTAGATGAAGCAGTAGAGGAAGCAGTAGAGGAGGCAGTAGAGGAAGCAGTAGAGGAAGCAGTAGATGCTGAAACTGTCGTCTCAGGTTCAGAAAGAAGCCCTGGTTAAACTGGGCAAGCGGCCATCTTGTGCCAACAGTAAACACACCCTGGTTAAACTGGGCAAGCGGCCATCTTGTGCCAACAGTAAACACACCCTGGTTAAACTGGGCAAGCGGCCATCTTGTGCCAACAGTAAACACACCTACGTCTCACTACAACAGTAAACACACCTACGTCTCACTACAACAGTAAACACACCTACGTCTCATTACAACAGTAAACACACCTACGTCTCACTACGTCTCACTACAACAGTAAACACACCTACGTCTCACTACAACAGTAAACACACCTACGTCTCACTACAACAGTAAACACACCTACGTCTCACTACGTCTCACTACAACAGTAAACACA
>NW_025745733.1:474197-476697 GCF_021184085.1 Oncorhynchus gorbuscha | reverse complement strand
TTCATTCCTAGTGGTGTAGTTTAGGTATTCATTCCTAGTGGTTTATGTTAGGTATTCATTCCTAGTGGTGTAGGTTAGGTATTCATTCCTAGTGGTGTAGGTTAGGGTGATGGTTTGGGGAAGGCTTAAAACAAAATAATGATAAACTATGCATTGTTTTTATGAAGGTTCTTCCAGTACTCTCCCTGGCTAGAGTATTGTGAACTACCATGGCACAGTGGTCTGAGTACTTGGTCTGTGTGGTCTGAGGGTGCTTCATCTCCGAGCATCATGAGTTCACGCTCAGTGAACAGTGAGGAAGACATGTATCGACGTCCTCAGGACCTTTACAACCCTCCCAAATGAAATGGTAGTTATAGTGACCAGGCTGAGCTGTGAACAGAATATTGTATTTGTAAACACTAGCTGTTAGAGGAACTGGTGTTCAGTGCCAGATTAAAGATACACACAGCAGTAGAAACAACACCAACTGGTGTTTAGTGCCAGATTAAAGCTACAATCAGCAGTAGAAACAACACCAACTGGTGTTTAGTGCCAGATTAAAGCTACAATCAGCAGTAGAAACAACACCAACTGGTGTTTAGTGCCAGATTAAAGCTACAATCCGCAGTAGAAACAACACCAACTGGTGTTTAGTGCCAGATTAAAGCTACAATCCGCAGTAGAAACAAGATCAACTGGTGTTTAGTGCCAGATTTAAGATACAATCAGCAGTAGAAACAAGATCAACTGGTGTTTAGTGCCAGATTTAAGATACAATCAGCAGTAGAAACAAGATCAACTGGTGTTTAGTGCCAGATTTAAGATACAATCCGCAGTAGAAACAAGATCAACTGGTGTTTAGTGCCAGATTTAAGATACAATCCGCAGTAGAAACAAGATCAACTGGTGTTTAGTGCCAGATTTAAGATACAATCAGCAGTAGAAACAAGTTTCAGTAAAAATCTGAGGGATGTGGCTGGAGAAATGCAACCACTCAAACTTGTTTTATATACAAATATTGGAGTAAAACAAGCTTATATTTTGGGTTCTGATAGGGTGAGACAGTTCATGAGCCATTCATAAGTTATTTTATTCAATGGGTACATATAAATGGATGCTTCGGTTCGGCTGGCCGTCAGGATGCTTCAGTTCAGCTAGCTGTCAGGATGCTTCAGTTCAGCTAGCCGTCAGGATGCTTCGGTTCAGCTAGCTGTCAGGATGCTTCAGTTCAGCTAGCCGTCAGGATGCTTCGGTTCAGCTAGCTGTCAGGATGCTTCAGTTCAGCTAGCTGTCAGGATGCTTTGGTTCAGCTAGCTGTCAGGATGCTTCGGTTCAGCTATCTGTCAGGATGAGGATGCTTTGGTTCGACTAGCTGTCAGGATGCTTTGGTTCGACTAGCTGTCAGGATGCTTTGGTTCAGCTAGCTGTCAGGATGCTTCAGTTCAGCTAGCTGTCAGGATGCTTCAGTTCAGCTAGCTGTGAGGATGCTTCAGTTCAGCTAGCTGTCAGGATGCTTCGGTTCAGCTAGCTGTCAGGATGCTTTGGTTCAGCTAGCTGTCAGGATGCTTCAGTTCAGCTAGCTGTCAGGATGCTTTGGTTCGGCTAGCTGTCAGGATGCTTTGGTTCAGCTAGCTGTCAGGATGCTTTGGTTCGACTAGCTGTCAGGATGCTTCGGTTCAGCTAGCTGTCAGGATGCTTTGGTTCGGCTAGCTGTCAGGATGCTTTGGTTCAGCTAGCTGTCAGGATGCTTTGGTTCGACTAGCTGTCAGGATGCTTCGGTTCAGCTAGCTGTCAGGATGCTTTGGTTCAGCTAGCTGTCAGGATGCTTCGGTTCAGCTAGCTGTCAGGATGCTTTGGTTCAGCTAGCTGTCAGGATGCTTCGGTTCAGCTAGCTGTCAGGATGCTTTGGTTCGACTAGCTGTCAGGATGCTTCGGTTCGACTAGCTGTCAGGATGCTTCGGTTCGACTAGCTGTCAGGATGCTTCGGTTCGACTAGCTGTCAGGATGCTTCGGTTCGACGAGCTGTCAGGATGCTTCGGTTCGACTAGCTGTCAGGATGCTTCGGTTCGACTAGCTGTCAGGATGCTTCGGTTCAGCTAGCTGTCAGGATGCTTCGTTTCGACTAGCTGTCAGGATGCTTCGGTTCGACTAGCTGTCAGGATGCTTCGGTTCGACTAGCTGTCAGGATGCTTCGGTTCGACTAGCTGTCAGGATGCTTCGGTTCGACTAGCTGTCAGGATGCTTCGGTTCGACTAGCTGTCAGGATGCTTCGGTTCGACTAGCTGTCAGGATGCTTCGGTTCGACTAGCTGTCAGGATGCTTCGGTTCGACTAGCTGTCAGGATGCTTCGGTTCGACTAGCTGTCAGGATGCTTCGGTTCGACTAGCTGTCAGGGTGCTTCGGTTCGACTAGCTGTCAGGATGCTTCGGTTCGACTAGCTGTCAGGATGCTTCGGTTCGACTAGCTGTCAGGATGCTTCGGTTCGACTAGCTGTCAGGATGCTTCGGTTCGACTAGAT
>NW_025745733.1:464197-469197 GCF_021184085.1 Oncorhynchus gorbuscha | reverse complement strand
AGGGGCGGCAGGTAGCCTAGTGGTTAGAGCAGGTAGCCTAGTGGTTAGAGGGGCGGCAGGTAGCCTAGTGGTTAGAGGGGCGGCAGGTAGCCTAGTGGTTAGAGGGGCGGCAGGTAGCCTAGTGGTTAGAGGGGCGGCAGGTAGCCTAGTGTTTAGAGGGGCGGCAGGTAGCCTAGTGGTTAGAGGGGCGGCAGGTAGCCTAGTGGTTAGAGGGGCGGCAGGTAGCCTAGTGGTTAGAGGGGCGGCAGGTAGCCTAGTGGTTAGAGGGGCGGCAGGTAGCCTAGTGGTTAGAGGGGCGGCAGGTAGCCAAGTAGTTAGAGTGGACCAGTGTCTCTCTGTCCTGTCTGTCTCCTACAGGTCAGAGTGGACTAGGGAAGTCTACCCTGGTCAACACTAAACAGTGTCTCTCTGTGCTGTCTGTCTCCTACAGGTCAGAGTGGACTAGGGAAGTCTACCCTGGTCAACACTAAACAGTGTCTCTCTGTGCTGTCTGTCTCCTACAGGTCAGAGTGGACTAGGGAAGTCTACCCTGGTCAACACCCTGTTCAAGTCTAAAGTCAGCCGCAAGTCCTGCAGCCCAAACTACGAAGAGAAGATCTCCAAGACTGTCAAACTGCAGTCCGTCAGCCATGGTGAGCACACACACACACACACACACACACACACACACACACACACACACACACACACACACACACACACACACACACACACACACACACACACACACACACACACACACACACACACACACACACACACACACACACACACCAGATATGTACACACACACACCATATATATATATACACACACACACACACACACCCATGCAAATAAACGTGCAAATGCATTCACACGCACTATAATGTGTTCTGCTGTACAGACTCATGTCCTGGATGGTAGCTATAATGTTTCAGTTCTAAAACACTGGCTTGGCCTACAACTATATCATTAAATGTCCTGTCCAGTCATGTACAAACACACACACATTTCCACTCTACTCTGTCTGTTTGCCTTGGAGTTGTCCCAGATCCTCTGAGGGGAGAGAATCACACAGGGATCAATCATACGGACAGACTGTGTGTTTGTCATTCTAATGCATTCTAGAAGGGAGAGAGAGAGAGAGAGAGAGAGAGAGAGAGAGAGAGAGAGAGAGAGAGAGAGAGAGAGAGAGAGAGAGAGAGAGAGAGAGAGAGAGAGAGAGAGAGAGAGAGAGAGAGAGAGAGAGAGAGAGAGAGAGAGAGAGAGAGAGAGAGAGAGAGAGAGAGAGAGAGAGAGAGAGAGAGAGAGAGAGAGAGTGTGTGAGAGAGAGACGGATAGAGATAGAAAGAGAGAGAGGAAGAGTGAGAGAGACAGAGAGAGACGGATAGAGAGAAAGAGTGCGAGAGAGACAGACAGATAGAGATAGAAAGGGAGAGAGGAAGAGTGAGAGAGACAGACAGATAGAGATAGAAAGGGAGAGAGGAAGAGTGAGAGAGACAGAGAGAGACGGATAGAGAGAAAGAGTGCGAGAGAGAGAGACAGACAGATAGAGATAGAAAGGGAGAGATGAAGAGTGAGAGAGGGAGACAGCGAGAGCGAGAGGCAGGGAGAGTGAGAGAGACCTGTTGCCACAAGAAAAGCCCAACCAGTGAAGAACAAACACCATTGTAAATACAACCCATATTAATGTTTATTTATTTTCCCTTTTGTACTTTCACTATTTGCACATCGTTACAACACTGTACATCCAGTGTATATAGACAGAGAGAGACACAGAGAGAGAGACACAGAGAGAGAGACACAGAGAGAGAGACACAGAGAGAGAGATAGACACAGAGAGAGAGTGACACAGAGAGAGAGTGACACAGAGAGAGAGACACAGAGAGAGAGACAGAGGGTATAGTTGGTTATAGTATATAACTCTGTGGTAGTTAATTAACCTACCAGGTTGAGGGTTATAGACTACTGCCCCCCTCCTCTAGACTACTGCCCCCCCCCCTCTAGACTACTGCCGCCCTCCTCTAGACTACTGCCGCCCTCCTCTAGACTACTGCCACCCTCCTCTAGACTACTGCCCCCCCCTCTAGACTACTGCCGCCCCCCTCTAGACTACTGCCCCCCTCTAGACTACTGCCGCCCTCCTCTAGACTACTGCCCCCCTCTAGACTACTGCCCCCCCTCTAGACTACTGCCGCCCCCTCTAGACTACTGCCCCCCCTCTAGACTACTGCCCCCCCCTCTAGACTACTGCCCCCCCTCTAGACTACTGCCGCCCCCTCTAGACTACTGCCGCCCCCTCTAGACTACTGCCCCCCCCTCTAGACTACTGCCGCCCCCTCTAGACTACTGCAGCCCCCCTCTAGACTACTGCAGCCCCCTCTAGACTACTGCCACCCCCTCTAGACTACTGCCACCCTCCTCTAGACTACTGCCGCCCTCTAGACTACTGCCGCCCTCCTCTAGACTACTGCCGCCCTCCTCTAGACTACTGCCCCCCCTCTAGACTACTGCCGCCCCCTCTAGACTACTGCCCCCTCCTCTAGACTACTGCCCCCCCCTCTAGACTACTGCCCCCCCTCTAGACTACTGCCGCCCCCTCTAGACTACTGCCGCCCCCTCTAGACTACTGCCCCCCCCTCTAGACTACTGCCGCCCCCTCTAGACTACTGCAGCCCCCTCTAGACTACTGCAGCCCCCCTCTAGACTACTGCCACCCCCTCTAGACTACTGCCGCCCTCCTCTAGACTACTGCCACCCTCCTCTAGACTACTGCCGCCCTCCTCTAGACTACTGCCACCCTCCTCTAGACTACTGCCCCCCTCTAGACTACTGCCCCCCCCTCTAGACTACTGCCGCCCTCCTCTAGACTACTGCAGCCCTCCTCTAGACTACTGCAGCCCTCCTCTAGACTACTGCCGCCCCCTCTAGACTACTGCCCCCTCTAGGCTACTGCAGCCCTCCTCTAGACTACTGCCGCCCCCTCTAGACTACTGCAGCCCTCCTCTAGACTACTGCCCCCCTCTAGACTACTGCCCCCCTCTAGACTACTGCAGCCCTCCTCTAGACTACTGCCGCCCCCCTCTAGACTACTGCCCCCCTCCTCTAGACTACTGCCGCCCCCTCTAGACTACTGCCGCCCCTCTAGACTACTGCCCCCCCTCTAGACTACTGCCCCCCCTCTAGACTACTGCCCCCCCCCCTCTAGACTACTGCCCCCCTCTAGACTACTGCCCCCTCTAGACTACTGCCCCCCCCCTCTAGACTACTGCCCCCCTCTAGACTACTGCCGCCCCCTCTAGACTACTGCCGCCCCCTCTAGACTACTGCCGCCCCCTCTAGACTACTGCCCCCCTCTAGACTACTGCCCCCCCCTCTAGACTACTGCAGCCCTCCTCTAGACTACTGCCGCCCCCTCTAGACTACTGCCCCCTCCTCTAGACTACTGCCGCCCCCTCTAGACTACTGCTGCCCCCTCTAGACTACTGCCGCCCCCTCTAGACTACTGCTGCCCCCTCTAGACTACTGCCGCCCCCTCTAGACTACTGCCACCCCCTCTAGACTTCTGCAGCCCTCCTCTAGACTACTGCCGCCCCCTCTAGACTACTGCCGCCCTCCTCTAGACTACTGCCGCCCCCCTCTAGACTACTGCCGCCCCCTCTAGACTACTGCCGCCCTCCTCTAGGCTACTGCTGCCCCCTCTAGACTACTGCCGCCCCCTCTAGACTACTGCCGCCCCCTCTAAACTACTGCCGCCCGCCCCCTCTAGACTACTGCCGCCCCCTCTAGACTACTGCCGCCCCCTCTAGACTACTGCCGCCCCCTCTAGACTACTGCCACCCCCTCTAGACTACTGCCGCCCCCTCTAGACTACTGCCGCCCTCCTCTAGACTACTGCCGCCCCCCTCTAGACTACTGCTGCCCCCCTCTAGACTACTGCCGCCCCCTCTAGACTACTGCCGCCCTCCTCTAGACTACTGCCCCCCTCCTCTAGACTACTGCCCCCCCTCTAGGCTACTGCAGCCCTCCTCTAGACTACTGCCGCCCCCTCTAGACTACTGCAGCCCTCCTCTAGACTACTGCCGCCCCCTCTAGACTACTGCCCCCCCCTCTAGACTACTGCAGCCCTCCTCTAGACTACTGCCGCCCCCTCTAGACTACTGCCCCCTCCTCTAGACTACTGCCGCCCCCTCTAGACTACTGCCGCCCCCTCTAGACTACTGCCCCCCTCTAGACTACTGCCCCCCCTCTAGACTACTGCCCCCCTCTAGACTACTGCCCCCCCTCTAGACTACTGCCCCCTCTAGACTACTGCCCCCCTCTAGACTACTGCCCCCTCTAGACTACTGCCGCCCCCCTCTAGACTACTGCCGCCCCCTCTAGACTACTGCCGCCCCTCTAGACTACTGCCCCCCCTCTAGACTACTGCCGCCCCCTCTAGACTACTGCCCCCCCCTCTAGACTACTGCAGCCCTCCTCTAGACTACTGCCGCCCCCTCTAGACTACTGCCCCCTCCTCTAGACTACTGCCGCCCCCTCTAGACTACTGCTGCCCCCCTCTAGACTACTGCCGCCCCCTCTAGACTACTGCTGCCCCCTCTAGACTACTGCCGCCCCCTCTAGACTACTGCCACCCCCTCTAGACTTCTGCAGCCCTCCTCTAGACTACTGCCGCCCCCTCTAGACTACTGCCGCCCTCCTCTAGACTACTGCCGCCCCCTCTAGACTACTGCCGCCCCCTCTAGACTACTGCCGCCCTCCTCTAGGCTACTGCTGCCCCCTCTAGACTACTGCCGCCCCCTCTAGACTACTGCCGCCCCCCTCTAAACTACTGCCGCCCCGCCCCCTCTAGACTACTGCCGCCCCCTCTAGACTACTGCCGCCCCCCTCTAGACTACTGCCGCCCCCTCTAGACTACTGCCACCCCCTCTAGACTACTGCCGCCCCCTCTAGACTACTGCCGCCCTCCTCTAGACTACTGCCGCCCCCCTCTAGACTACTGCTGCCCCCTCTAGACT
>NW_025745733.1:389197-459197 GCF_021184085.1 Oncorhynchus gorbuscha | reverse complement strand
TCTACCTTCTGAACTCACGTCCCGGGGGAAGACAGAGGGGGACTGCTGACTGACCTCTACCTTCTGAACTCACGTCCCGGGGAAGACAGAGGGGGACTGCTGACTGACCTCTACCTTCTGAACTCACGTCCCGGGAAGACAGAGGGGACTGCTGACTGACCGCTACCTTCTGAACTCACGTCCCGGGGGAAGACAGAGGGGACAGCTGACTGACCTCAGGGGGAAGACAGAGGGGGACAGCTGACTGACCTCAGGGGGAAGACAGAGGGGGACTGCTGACTGACCTCAGGGGAAGACAGAGGGGGACTGCTGACTGACCTCAGGGGAAGACAGAGGGGGACTGCTGACTGACCTCTACCTCCTGAACTCACGTCCCAGGGGAAGACAGAGGGGGACTGCTGACTGACCTCAGGGGAAGACAGAGGGGACTGCTGACTGACCTCTACCTCCTGAACTCACGTCCCGGGGGAAGACAGAGGGGACTGCTGACTGACCTCTACCTTCTGAACTCACGTCCCGGGGGAAGACAGAGGGGGACTGCTGACTGACCTCTACCTTCTGAACTCACGTCCCGGGGGAAGACAGAGGGGGACTGCTGACTGACCGCTACCTTCTGAACTCACGTCCCGGGGGAAGACAGAGGGGGGGGGACGTCCCGGGGAAGACAGAGGGGGACTGCTGACTGACCTCTACCTTCTGAACTCACGTCCCGGGGGGAAGACAGAGGGGGACTGCTGACTGACCTCTACCTTCTGAACTCACGTCCCGGGGGGAAGACAGAGGGGGACTGCTGACTGACCTCTACCTTCTGAACTCACGTCCCGGGGGGAAGACAGAGGGGGACTGCTGACTGACCGCTACCTTCTGAACTCACGTCCCGGGGGAAGACAGAGGGGGACAGCTGACTGACCTCAGGGGGAAGACAGAGGGGGACAGCTGACTGACCTCAGGGGAAGACAGAGGGGGACTGCTGACTGACCTCAGGGGGAAGACAGAGGGGGACTGCTGACTGACCTCAGGGGAAGACAGAGGGGGACTGCTGACTGACCTCTACCTCCTGAACTCACGTCCCAGGGAAGACAGAGGGGGACTGCTGACTGACCTCAGGGGAAGACAGAGGGGGACTGCTGAATGACCTCAGGGGAAGACAGAGATCTGACTGACCTCAGGGGAAGACAGAGGGGGACTGCTGACTGACCTCTACCTCCTGAACTCACGTCCCAGGGGAAGACAGAGGGGGACAGCTGACTGACCTCAGGGGGAAGACAGAGGGGGACTGCTGACTGACCTCAGGGGGAAGACAGAGGGGGACTGCTGACTGACCTCTACCTCCTGAACTCACGTCCCAGGGGAAGACAGAGGGGGACCGCTGACTGACCTCTACCTTCTGAACAAACGTCCCGGGGAAGACAGAGGGGGACCGCTGACTGACCTCTACCTCCTGAACTCACGTCCCAGGGGAAGACAGAGGGGGACCGCTGACTGACCTCTACCTCCTGAACTCACGTCCCAGGGGAAGACAGAGGGGGACCGCTGACTTACCTCTACCTTCTGAACAAACGTCCCGGAGGAAGACAGAGGGGGAAAGCTGACTAACCTCAAGGGGAAGGCAGAGGGGGACAGCTGACTGACAGAGGGGGGAAGACAGAGGGGGACAGCTGACTGACCTCAGGGGGAAGACAGAGGGGGACAGCTGACTGACCTCAGGGGGAAGACAGAGGGGGACCGCTGACTGACCTCAGGGGGAAGACAGAGGGGGACCGCTGACTGACAGAGGGGGGAAGACAGAGGGGGACAGCTGACTGACCTCAGGAAGAAGACAGAGGGGGACCACTGACTGACCTCAGGGAGAAGACAGAGGGGGACCGCTGACTGACCTCAGGGGGAAGACAGAGGGGGACCGCTGACTGACCTCAGGGGGAAGACAGAGGGGGACAGCTCTGACTGACCTCAGGGGGAAGACAGAGGGGGACCGCTGACTGACCTCAGGGGGAAGACAGAGGGGGACAGCTGACTGACCTCAGGGGGAAGACAGAGGGGGACCGCTGACTGACCTCAGGGGGAAGACAGAGGGGGAAGACAGAGGGGGACCGCTGACTGACCTCAGGGGGAAGACAGAGGGGGTTGCACAGCACTTGTTCCTCTGGATACTGTATATATTTAGAGCTAGATGTCACCCCCAGGCTACAGATCCAGGATCAGATGTCCTCCCTCTGTACTAGCCTCTGACCCTGTGTCAGATGTCCTCCCTCTGTACTAACCTCTGACCCTGTGTCAGTGGTTAGGGGACAGCTTCTGCCTTCTTCCTGTACATGTCAGAGTCTTGGGGAAGAGAAAGAGCCCCACATCCTCTGTCCCCTGGCTACTATAAAGCACACAGAGAGATACAGTAAAACAGACAGGAAAACACAGTCAGAGGGGGAGAGAGAGAAGGGGGAGTCAGAGAGAAGAGAGGGGGGAGTCAGAGAGAAAGAGAGAGAGAAGGGGGAGTCAGAGAGAAAGAGAGAGAGGGGGAGTCAGAGAGAAAGAGAGGGGGCGGGGTCAGTGAGAAAGAAGAGAAGGGGGAGTCAGAGAGAAAGAGAGAGAGGGGGAGTCAGAGAGAAAGAGAGGGGGTAAAACAGAGAAAAGAAAGAGAGAGAGAAGGGGGGGAGTCAGTCAGAGAGAGAGAGAGAGGGGGGGAGGGTTAGAGAGAAAGAGAGAGAGGGGGGGAGTCAGAGAGAGAGGAGGGGGAGTCAGAGAGAAAGAGAGAGAGGGGGAGTCAGAGAGAAAGAGAGAGAGAAGGGGGAGTCAGAGAGAAAGAGAGAGAGGGGGAGTCAGAGAGAAAGAGAGGGGGGGTCAGAGAGAGAAGAGAGAGAAGAGGGGAGTCAGAGAGAAAAGAGAGAGGGGGAGTCAGAGAGAAAGAGAGGGGGGGGGTCAGAGAGAAAGAGAGAGAGAAGGGGGAGTCAGAGAGAGAGAGGGGGGAGGAGAGAGGGGGGGAGGGTTAGAGAGAAAGAGAGAGAGAAGGGGGAGTCAGAGAGAGAGAGGAGGGGGGAGTCAGAGAGAGAGAGATAGACAGACAGCCAGACGGGTGATGCTATTGGCAGGCCATATAGACAGTGGTTTATAGAGACAAGTTGTAGACAGTTAGTTGTAACAGGTTTCAGGTAATCTCAATGATAATGCACCAGAAGGCCAGTTCCGTCCAGAGGAGATTCCTGAAAGCTGACACAACATCACGGGCCTCAAATTATAGTCTTTATAGTCTTTAGGGTTTAGGGTTTAACACACACACACACACACACACACACACACACACACACACACACACACACACACACACACACACACACACACACACACACACACACACACACACACACACACACACACACACACACACACACACACACACACACACACACACAGTACACACACACAGTACACACACACAGTACACGCACAGTACACGCACACAGTATGTACTAAGAAAGGAATTCCTAGTAAGCACACTCTCAAATGCTATGTCATTTCCATTCTGTCTTGGACACCAACACACACCTTTTAACAACTGATTTAGTCACAAAAGATCTCAGAGATAGAATATGGAATATTCCTAGAAGGGTTTTGGTAGCCGACCTCTCTACTGTTTGTCTCTGTCAACTCTAATGACTCTACTCTGTGTGTGTGTACTGTGTGTGTGTGTACTGTGTGTGTGTGTGTGTACTGTGTGTGTGTGTGTGTGTGTGTGTGTGTGTGTGTGTGTGTGTGTGTGTGTGTGTGTGTGTGTGTGTGTGTGTGTGTGTGTGTGTGTGTGTGTGTGTGTGTGTGTGTGTGTGTGTGTGTGTGTGTGTTGTGTACTTTGTGTCATCTCTCCTCTCTGTGTGCAGTGATAGAGGAGAAGGGAGTGAAGATGAAGCTCACAGTGATTGACACGCCAGGATTTGGAGACCAGATAAACAACGAAAACTGGTGAGTGATGGAGGGAGAGAGATGGAGGGAGAGAGATGGAGGGAGAGAGAGAGATGGAGGGAGAGAGATGGAGGGAGAGAGAGAGAGAGAGAGATGAAGGGAGAGGAGAGAGATGGAGGGAGGGAGGGAGGGGAGGAGGGAGGGAGGGAGGGAGGGAGGGAGGGAGGGAGGGAGGAGGGAGGGAGTGATGGAGGGAGGAGAGAGGGAGGGAGGGAGGGAGGGGGAGGGAATGGAGGGAGAGAGAGATGGAGGAGAGAGAGAGATGGAGGGAGAGTGATGGAGGGAGAGAGAGAGATGGAGGGAGAGTGATGGAGGGAGAGAGAGAGATGGAGGGAGAGAGAGAGATGGAGGGAGAGAGAGAGATGGAGGGAGGGAGAGAGATGGAGGGAGAGAGAGAGAGAGAGATGGAGGGAGAGAGATGGAGGGAGGGAGAGAGAGAGAGATGGAGGGAGAGAGAGAGATGGAGGGAGAGAGATGGAGGGAGAGAGAGAGATGGAGGGAGGAGAGAGAGATGGAGGGAGGGAGAGAGATGAGGAGAGAGAGGAGAGAGATGAGGGAGAGAGAGAGATGGAGGGAGGGAGGGAGAGAGATGGAGGGAGAGGGAGAGAGATGGAGGGAGGAGAGAGAGATGGAGGGAGAGAGAGAGATGGAGGCAGAGAGGGAGAGAGATGGAGGGGAGAGAGAGAGATGGAGGGAGAGAGAGATGAGGGGGAGAAAGATGGAGGGAGGAGATGAAAGAGAGAGAGAGATGGAGGGAGGGAGAGAGATGGAGGAGGGAGAGAGATGGAGGCAGAGAGAGAGATGGAGGCAGAGAGAGAGAGAGATGGAGGGAGGGAGAGAGATGGAGGGAGAGAGAGAGATGGAGGCAGAGAGAGAGAGAGGGAGAGAGAGAGATGGAGGGAGAGAGAGATGGATGGAGGGAGAGAGATGGAGGCAGAGAGAGAGAGATGGATGGAGGGAGAGAGATGAGGGAGGGAGAGAGATGAGAGAGATGGAGGGAGGGAGAGATGGAGGCAGAGAGAGAGAGATGGAGGCAGAGAGAGAGAGATGGATGGAGGGAGAGAGATGGAGGCAGAGAGAGAGATGGAGGGAGAGAGAGAGAGATGGAGGCAGAGAGAGAGATGGAGGGAGAGAGAGATGGAGGGAGGGAGAGAGATGGAGGCAGAGAGAGAGATGGAGGGACGGAGAGAGATGAGGGAGAGAGAGAGATGGATGGAGGGAGAGAGATGGAGGCAGAGAGAGAGAGATGGATGGATGGAGGCAGAGAGAGAGATGGAGGGAGAGAGATGGAGGCAGAGAGAGAGAGATGGAGGGAGAGAGAGAGATGGAGAGGAGAGAGATGGAGATGGAGGGATGGGAGAGATGGAGAGAGATGGATGGAGAGAGAGATGGAGGCAGAGAGAGAGAGATGGAGGGAGAGGGAGGGAGAGAGATGGAGGCAGAGAGAGAGAGATGGAGGGAGGGAGAGAGATGGAGGCAGAGAGAGAGAGATGGAGGCAGAGAGAGAGAGATGGATGGAGGGAGAGAGATGGAGGCAGAGAGAGAGAGATGGAGGGAGGGAGAGAGATGGAGGCAGAGAGAGAGAGATGGAGGCAGAGAGAGAGAGATGGATGGAGGGAGAGAGATGGAGGCAGAGAGAGAGAGATGGATGGAGGGAGAGAGATGAGGGAGGGAGATGGAGGGAGAGAGAGATGGAGGGAGGGAGAGAGATGGAGGCAGATGGAGGGGAGAGAGAGATGGAGGGAGGAGAGAGATGGAGGGAGGAGATGGAGGGAGAGAGATGGAGGGAGGGAGAGAGATGGAGGGAGGGAGAGAGATGGAGGGAGAGATGGAGGGAGAGAGATGGAGGGGGAGAGAGATGGAGGGAGGGAGAGAGATGGAGGAGGGAGAGAGATGGAGAGGAGAGAGAGAGAGATGGAGGGAGGGAGAGAGATGGAGGGAGGGAGAGAGATGGAGGGAGGGAGAGAGATGGAGGAGGAGATGGAGGGAGAGATGGAGGGGGAGAGAGATGGAGGGAGAGATGGAGGGAGAGAGAGAGAGATGGAGGGAGAGAGATGGAGGGAGAGAGAGAGAGATGGAGGGAGGGAGAGAGATGGAGGGAGAGAGATGGAGGGGAGAGAGATGGAGGGAGGGAGAGAGATGGAGGGAGGGAGAGAGATGGAGGGAGAGAGAGAGAGGGAGGGAGAGAGATGGAGGGAGAGAGATGGAGGGAGGGAGAGAGATGGAGGGAGGGAGAGAGATGGAGGGAGAGTGATGGAGGGAGAGAGATGGAGGGAGAGTGATGGAGGGAGGGGAAAGATTTCAGCATTACTGGCCCATCTGTTTTCAGGCTCATTCAGTTACTCACCTGTTGTTATGCTTCATACTATGTTAACAGCAGTTATTTATGACTGTTTCAGTGGGACTATTATAGGGGATAATTATATAGCTCATCATTTTATTGATTTCTAGTTCAATTCATTTACCTTTTCCAACCAAAATGATATTTTAACTAACAGTCTGAATGTGTTGTGTTCACCACTCATCCTCTCCCCTCTCTCATCTCTCTCCCTTCCACCCTCCCTCCCCCCTTCCTCCCTTCCTCCCCATCTCTCTCCCTCCCCCTCCCTCCCTCCCCATCTCTCTCCCTCTCCACCCTCCCTCCCCATCTCTCTCCCTCCCCCCTCCCTCCCTCCCCATCTCTCTCCCTCTCCACCCTCCCTCCCCATCTCTCTCCCTCCCCCCCCTCCCTCCCTCCCCATCTCTCTCCCTCTCCACCCTCCCTCCCCATCTCTCTCCCTCCCCCTCCCTCCCTCCCTCCCCCCTCCCTCCCCATCTCTCTCCCTCTCCACCCTTCCTCCCTCCCTCCCCATCTCTCTCCCCTCCCCCTTCCTCCCTCCCTCCCCATCTCTCTCCCTCTCCACCCTCCCTCCCTCCCTCCCCATCTCTCTCCCTCTCCACCCTTCCTCCCTCCCTCCCCATCTCTCTCCCTCTCCACCCTCCCTCCCCTCCCCTCTCTCCCTCTCCCCCTTCTCCCTCCCTCCCCATCTCTCTCCCTTCCTCCCTCCCTCCCCATCTCTCTCCCTCTCCACCCTTCCTCCCTCCCTCCCCATCTCTCTCCCTCTCCACCCTTCCTCCCTCCCTCCCCATCTCTCTCCCTCTCCACCCTTCCTCCCTCCCCCCTCCCCATCTCTCTCCCTCTCCTCCACCCTCCCTCCCTCCCCCTCCCTCCCTCCCCATCTCTCTCCCTCTCCATCCCTCTCCTCCCTCCCTCCCCATCTCTCTCCCTCTCCACCCTTCCTCCCTCCCTCCCCATCTCTCTCCCTCTCCCCTCTCCCATCCCTCCTCTCCACCCTCCCTCCCTCCTTCTCTCTCCCCCTCCACTCTCCCATCCCTCCACTCTGCCTCCCTCCTTCTCTCTCCCCCTCTCCTCCCCCATCCCTTCCACCCTCCCCTCCTCTCTCCTCTAGTTGGGAGCCTATAGTGAGTTATGTTAATGAGCAGTATGAGAGGTACCTGAAAGAAGAGCTGTACGTCAACAGGAAGCCGAGGATCCCTGACACACGCGTCCACTGCTGTGTCTACTTCCTGCCTGCCACCGGACACTGGTGAGAACCCTCACGTCACTTCCTCTGACATCACTTCCTATGACTTCTCCAGCGGATCTCTATACTATACCTTATGAATAGCCTGTCTGATCAGATTTCTGCTAACTGTTACTATACCTTATACTATACCTTAACTACCCTACACCAGTCCAGTTAGTTCTCCTTACCCTAGTACAGTTAGTTCTCCTTACCCCAGTCCAGTTAGTTCTCCCTACCCCAGTACAGTTAGTTCTCCCTACCCCAGTCCAGTTAGTTCTCCCTACCCCAGTCCAGTTAGTTCTCCCTACCCTAGTACAGTTAGTTCTCCCTACCCCAGTACAGTTAGTTCTCCCTACCCCAGTCCAGTTAGTTCTCCCTACCCCAGTCCAGTTAGTTCTCCTTACCCTAGTACAGTTAGTTCTCCCTACCCCAGTCCAGTTAGTTCTCCCTACCCCAGTCCAGTTAGTTCTCCCTACCCCAGTCCAATTAGTTCTCCTTACCCCAGTCCAGTTAGTTCTCCCTACCCCAGTCCAGTTAGTTCTCCCTACCCCAGTCCAGTTAGTTCTCCCTACCCCAGTCCAGTTAGTTCTCCTTACCCCAGTCCAGTTAGTTCTCCTTACCCTAGTACAGTTAGTTCTCCCTACCCCAGTCCAGTTAGTTCTCCTTACCCCAGTCCAGTTAGTTCTCCCTACCCCCAGTCCAGTTAGTTCTCCTTACCCCAGTCCAGTTAGTTCTCCCTACCCCCAGTCCAGTTAGTTCTCCTTACCCCAGTCCAGTTAGTTCTCCCTACCCCAGTCCAGTTAACGACCCCTGCCCCTGACCTTTGACACGTTGACCCCAGAGTGGTGACATGAGGTACTGACTGACCTGAGCTGACCCCTTACCTCTAACCTCAGTGACCTCATTGTAGTGCTACATCCTACTACTCTATAAACAGCAGAGCTGGGGCTAGGGTGCTGGGGCTGGACAGGGCTGGGTCTAGGGTGCTGGGGCTGGGCAAGTCTGGGTCTAGGGTGCTGGGGCTGGACAAGGATGGGTCTATGGTGCTGGGCAAGGCTGGATCTAGTTTGCTGGGGCTGAGGCTGGGTCTGGGGCACTGGGGCAGAGCAAGGCTGGGTCTAGGGTACTGGGGCTGGGCAAGTCTGGGTCTAGGGTGCTGGGGCTGGACAAGGCTGGGTCTAGGATGCTGGGCAAGGCTGGGTCTAGGGTGCTGGGCAAGGCTGGGTCTAGGGCGCTGGGCAAGGCTGGATCTTGGGTGCTGGGCAAGGCTGGGTCTAGGGTGCTGGGCAAGGCTAGGTCTAGGGTGCTGGGGCTGAGGCTGGGTCTAGGGTGCTGGGCAAGGCTGGGTCTAGGGCGCTGGGCAAGGCTGGATCTAGGGTGCTGGGCAAGGCTGGGTCTAGGGTGCTGGGCAAGGCTGGATCTAGGGTGATGGGCAAGGCTGGGACTAGGGTGCTGGGCAAGGCTGGATCTAGGGTGCTGGGCAAGGCTGGGACTAGGGTGCTGGGCAAGGCTGGGTCTAGGGTGCTAGGGCTGGGCAATGCTGGATCTAGGGTGCTGGGCAAGGCTGGATCTGGGGTGCTGAGGCTGGGACTGGGGCTGGGCAAGGCTGTATCTAGGGTGCTGGGGCTGAGGCTGGGTGTAGGGTGCTGGGGATGGGCAAGGCTGGGTGTGTTGGGACTGAGGGTACAGGGCTGGGACTGAGGGTACAGGACTGGGACTGAGGGTACAGGGCTGGGACTAGACTGGGCTGGGACTGAGGGTACAGGGCTGGGACTGGACAGGGCTGGGACTGAGGGTACAGGGCTGGGACTGAGGGTACAGGACTGGGACTGAGGGTACAGGGTTGGGACTGGACTGGGCTGGGACTGAGGGTACAGGGCTGGGACTGAGGGTACAGGGCTGGGGCTGAGGGTACAGGGCTGGGGCTGAGGGTACAGGGCTGGGACTGAGGGTACAGGGCTGGGACTGAGGGTACAGGGCTGGGACTGAGGATACAGGGCTGGGGCTGAGGGTACAGGGCTGGGACTGAGGGTACAGGGCTGGGACTGAGGGTACAGGGCTGGGACTGAGGGTACAGGGCTGGGGCTGAGGGTACAGGGCTGGGACTGAGGGTACAGGGCTGGGACTGAGGGTACAGGGCTGGGACTGAGGGTACAGGGCTGGGACTGAGGGTACAGGGCTGGGACTGAGGGTACAGGGCTGGGGCTGATACAGGGTGGGACTGAGGGTACAGGGCTGGGACTGAGGGTACAGGGCTGGGACTGAGGGTACAGGGCTGGGACTGAGGGTACAGGGCTGGGACTGAGGGTACAGGGCTGGGACTGAGGGTACAGGGCTGGGACTGAGGGTACAGGGCTGGGAGACTGAGGGTACAGGGCTGGGACTGAGGGTACAGGGCTGGGACTGAGGGTACAGGGCTGGGACTGAGGGTACAGAGCTGGGACTGAGGGTACAGGGCTGGGACTGAGGGTACAGGGCTGGGACTGAGGGTACAGGGCTGGGGCTGAGGGTACAGGGCTGGGACTGAGGGTACAGGGCTGGGACTGAGGGTACAGGGCTGGGACAGGGCTGGGACTGAGGGTACAGGGCTGGGACTGAGGGTGGGACAGGGCTGGGACTGAGGGTACAGGGCTGGGACTGAGGTTACAGAGCTGGGACTGAGGGTACAGGGCTGGGACTGAGGGTACAGAGCTGGGACTGAGGATACAGGGCTGGGACTGAGGGTACAGAGCTGGGACTGAGGGTACAGGGCTGGGACTGATGGTACAGAGCTGGGACTGAGGGTACAGGGCTGGGACTGAGGGTACAGGGCTGGGACTGAGGGTACAGGGCTGGGACTGAGGGTACAGGGCTGGGACTGAGGGTACAGGGCTGGGACTGAGGGTACAGGGCTGGGACTGAGGGTACAGGGCTGGAACTGAGGGTACAGAGCTGGGACTGAGGGTACAGGGCTGGGACTGAGGGTACAGGGCTGGGACTGAGGGTACAGAGCTGGGACTGAGGGTACAGGGCTGGGACTGAGGGTACAGGGCTGGGACTGAGGGTACAGGGCTGGGACTGTGGGACTGAGGGGTACAGGGCTGGGGATACAGGGCTGGGACTGAGGGTACAGGGCTGGGACTGAGGGTACAGGGCTGGGACTGAGGGTACAGGGCTGGGACTGAGGGTACAGGGCTGGGACTACAGGGCTGGGACTGAGGGTACAGGGCTGGGACTGAGGGTACAGGGCTGGGACTGAGGGTACAGGGCTGGGACTGAGGGTACAGGGCTGGGACTGAGGGCTGGGACAGGGCTGGGACTGAGGGTACAGGGCTGGGACTGAGGGTACAGGGCTGGGACTGAGGGAGGGTGGGACAGGGGCTGGGACTGAGGGTACAGGGCTGGGACTGAGGGTAAAGGGCTGGGACTGAGGGTACAGGGCTGGGACTGAGGGTACAGGGCTGGGACTGAGGGTACAGGGCTGGGACTGAGGGTACAGGGCTGGAACTGAGGGTGGGGGCTGGGACTGAGGGTACAGGGCTGGGACTGAGGGTACAGGGCTGGGACTGAGGGTACAGGGCTGGGACTGAGGGTACAGGGCTGGGGCTGGTACAGGGCTGGGACTGAGGGTACAGGGCTGGGACTGAGGGTACAGGGCTGGGACTGAGGGTACAGGGCTGGGACTGAGGGTACAGGGCTGGGACTGAGGGTACAGGGCTGGGGCTGAGGGTACAGGGCTGGGACTGAGGGTACAGGGCTGGGACTGAGGGTACAGGGCTGGGACTGAGGGTACAGGGCTGGGACTGAGGGTACAGGGCTGGGGCTGAGGGTACAGGGCTGGGACTGAGGGTACAGGGCTGGGACTGAGGGTACAGGGCTGGGACTGAGGGTACAGGGCTGGGAGGGCTGAGGGTACAGGGCTGGGACTGAGGGTACAGGGCTGGGACAGGGCTGGGACTGAGGGTACAGGGCTGGGACTGAGGGTACAGGGCTGGGACTGAGGGTACAGAGCTGGGACTGAGGGTACAGGGCTGGGACTGAGGGTACAGGGCTGGGACTGAGGGTACAGGGCTGGGGCTGAGGGTACAGGGCTGGGACTGAGGGTACAGGGCTGGGACTGAGGGTAAAGGGCTGGGACTGAGGGTACAGGGCTGGGACTGAGGGTACAGGGCTGGGACTAACATTAGGTTGTGTTGTTTCTGTTCCCTGTAGGTTACGTCCCATAGACGTGGAGTTCATGAAGAGGCTGGGGAAGATAGTCAGCATCGTACCGATCATCGCTAAGGCAGACACACTCACCATGGAGGAGAGACAAGAGTTTAAACAGAGGGTGAGAGGAACGTACTGTACCTACTGTCTGACAGACTCGACCTGAGGGTGAGAGGAACGTACTGTACCTACTGTCTGTACCTACTGTCTGACAGACTCGACCTGAGGGTGAGAGGAACGTACTATACCTACTGTCTGACAGACTCAACCTGAGGGTGAGAGGAACGTACTGTACCTACTGTCTGACAGACTCGACCTGAGGGTGAGAGGAACGTACTGTACCTACTGTCTGACAGACTCGACCTGAGGGTGAGAGGAACGTACTGTACCTACTGTCTGACAGACTCGACCTGAGGACAACCACCTCCTGCCTTAATACCAAGTTAAAACAGATATACATCAACTGACTTTAGAGAGGAATGTTGGAGGTTCTATCTACACTGGAATGGAATGACAACCACACGGAGAGTATGGAGGAGATGGACATATGTTTATAGATGAGAGAGAAGAAGTAGGGAGAGAATCGAGAGAGGAGAAAGAGATTCTAAGTGTGTAGAGGAGATTTAGTGATGTTTACAGATGCTTCAAAAGATTGAGAGAGAGCGAGAGAGAGAGAGAGAGAGAGAGAGAGAGAGAGAGAGAGAGAGAGAGAGAGAGAGAGAGAGAGAGAGAGGAGATGAAGATGTGTGGAGGAAGAGGGAAGTGTTTACAGATGAGCTTCAGAAGATTGAGTGGAGATTTAAAATTGCTCAAGGGCCATGAGCTGGGAGAGGTGCAGACAGAGACAGAGAAACATGGAGGGAGGAGAGACAGAGAGAGAAGGAGAGAGAGATGAGAGACAGAGAGACATAGAGGGAGGAGAGACAGAGAGAGAAGGAGGGAGAGAGGAGAGACAGAGAGAGAAGGAGAGAGAGAGGAGAGCCAGAGAGACATAGAGGGAGGAGAGACAGAGAGAGAAGGAGAGAGAGAGGAGAGACAGAGAGAGAAGGAGGGAGAGAGGAGAGACAGAGAGAGAAGGAGAGAGAGGAGAGACAGAGAGACATAGAGGGAGGAGAGACAGAGAGAGAAGGAGAGAGAGGAGAGACAGAGAGAGAAGGAGGGAGAGAGGAGAGACAGAGAAGGAGAGAGGGAGGAGAGACAGAGAGAGAAGGAGAGAGGAGAGACAGAGAGACATAGAGGGAGGAGAGACAGAGAGAGAAGGAGAGAGAGAGGAGAGACATAGAGAGAAGGAAGGAGAGAGGAGAGACAGAGAGACATAGAGGGAGGAGAGACAGAGAGAGAAGAGAGAGAGAGGAGAGACAGAGAGAGAAGGAGGGAGAGAGGAGAGACAGAGAGAGAAGGAGAGAGAGGAGAGACAGAGAGACATAGAGGGAGGAGAGACAGAGAGAGAAGGAGAGAGAGGAGAGACAGAGAGAGAAGGAGGGAGAGAGGAGAGACAGAGAGACATAGAGGGAGGAGAGACAGAGAGAGAAGGAGAGAGAGAGGAGAGACATAGAGAGAAGGAAGGAGAGAGGAGAGACAGAGAGACATAGAGGGAGGAGAGACAGAGAGAGAAGGAGAGAGAGAGGAGAGACAGAGAGACATAGAGGGAGGAGAGACAGAGAGAGAAGGAGAGACAGAGAGAGAAGGAGGGAGAGAGGAGAGACAGAGAGACATAGAGGGAGGAGAGACAGAGAGAGAAGGAGAGAAAGGAGAGACAGAGAGACATAGAGGGAGGAGAGACAGAGAGACATAGAGGGAGGAGAGACAGAGAGAGAAGGAGGGAGAGAGGAGAGACAGAGAGAGGAGAGAGAGGAGAGACAGAGAGACATAGAGGGAGGAGAGACAGAGAGAGAAGGAGGGAGAGAGGAGAGACAGAGAGAGAAGGAGAGAGAGAGGAGAGACAGAGAGACATAGAGGGAGGAGAGACAGAGAGAGAAGGAGGAGGGAGAGAGGAGAGACAGAGAGAGAAGGAGAGAGAGAGGAGAGACAGAGAGACATAGAGGGAGGAGAGACAGAGAGAGAGAGAAGGAGAGAGGACACAGATATAGAGAAGATAGAGAGAGCTAGTGATAGCAGCAGCTAACTTATACTTTCATAGTTAGGTAGAAAAAGAAAGTAGAGCAGGGAAAGAGAAAGATAACGAGAGAGAGAGAGAAAGAGAGGGAGGAGAGACAGAGAGGGAGGAGAGACAGAGAGGGAGGAGAGAGATACAGAGAGAGATGGGAAAGAGGGTGAGAGAGAGAGAGAGGGGGAGGGGAAGAGGGGGAGGGAGATGGTCATGGCAAGCGTCCAAGTCTGGATGTAAACTAATCCGTCTCTTAAAGGAGAGTAGGGATGATAGTCTGGGGGAGAGAGTCTAGAGACTAGGACCATGGAAGATTCATTAGGTTATAACATATCTATCACTCATACACTATAGTAGGTTTACACCAGGGCTCTACAACCCTGTTCTGGAGATCTACCTACCCTCCTGTAGGTTTATACCAGGGCTCTACAACCCTGTTCTGGAGATCTATCTACCCTCCTGTAGGTTTATACCAGGGCTCTACAACCCTGTTCTGGAGATCTACCTACCCTCCTGTAGGTTTATACGTGGGAATGTATGCACACATGACTGTAAGGGTCAACATGACTGCTTTGGATAAAAGCGTCTGCTAAATGGCATATATTATTATATATTATTTATACCAGGGCTCTACAACCCTGTTCTGGAGATCTACCTACCCTCCTGTAGGTTTATACCAGGGCTCTATAACCCTGTTCTGGAGATCTACCTACCCTCCTGTAGGTTTATACCAGGGCTCTACAACCCTGTTCTGGAGATCTACCTACCCTCCTGTAGGTTTATACCAGGGCTCTACAACCCTGTTCTGGAGATCTACCTACCCTCCTGTAGGTTTATAACAGGGCTCTACAACCCTGTTCTGGAGATCTACCTACCCTCCTGTAGGTTTACACCAGGGCTCTACAACCCTGTTCCTGTTCTGGAGATCTATCTACCCTCCTGTAGGTTTATACCAGGGCTCTACAATCCTGTTCCTGTTCTGGAGATCTACCTACCCTCCTGTAGGTTTATACCAGGGCTCTACAACCCTGTTCTGGAGATCTATCTACCCTCCTGTAGGTTTATACCAGGGCTCTACAACCCTGTTCTGGAGATCTATCTACCCTCCTGTAGGTTTATACCAGGGCTCTACAACCCTGTTCTGGAGATCTACCTACCCTCCTGTAGGTTTATACCAGGGCTCTACAACCCTGTTCTGGAGATCTACCTACCCTCCTGTAGGTTTATACCAGGGCTCTACAACCCTGTTCTGGAGATCTATCTACCCTCCTGTAGGTTTATACCAGGGCTCTACAACCCTGTTCTGGAGATCTACCTACCCTCCTGTAGGTTTATACCAGGGCTCTACAACCCTGTTCTGGAGATCTATCTACCCTCCTGTAAGTTTATACCAGGGCTCTACAACCCTGTTCTGGAGATCTACCTACCCTCCTGTAGGTTTATACCAGGGCTCTACAACCCTGTTCTGGAGATCTACCTACCCTCCTGTAGGTTTATACCAGGGCTCTACAACCCTGTTCTGGAGATCTATCTACCCTCCTGTAGGTTTACACCAGGGCTCTACAACCCTGTTCTGGAGATCTATCTACCCTCCTGTAGGTTTATACCAGGGCTCTACAACCCTGTTCTGGAGATCTACCTACCCTCCTGTAGGTTTATACCAGGGCTCTACAACCCTGTTCTGGAGATCTACCTACCCTCCTGTAGGTTTATACCAGGGCTCTACAACCCTGTTCTGGAGATCTACCTACCCTCCTGTAGGTTTATACCAGGGCTCTACAACCCTGTTCTGGAGATCTATCTACCCTCCTGTAGGTTTATACCAGGGCTCTACAACCCTGTTCTGGAGATCTACCTACCCTCCTGTAGGTTTATACCAGGGCTCTACAACCCTGTTCTGGAGATCTACCTACCCTCCTGTAGGTTTATACCAGGGCTCTACAACCCTGTTCTGGAGATCTATCTACCCTCCTGTAGGTTTACACCAGGGCTCTACAACCCTGTTCTGGAGATCTACCTACCCTCCTGTAGGTTTATACCAGGGCTCTACAACCCTGTTCTGGAGATCTACCTACCCTCCTGTAGGTTTATACCAGGGCTCTACAACCCTGTTCTGGAGATCTACCTACACTCCTGTAGGTTTATACCAGGGCTCTACAACCCTGTTCCTGTTCTGGAGATCTACCTACCCTCCTGTAGGTTTATACCAGGGCTCTACAACCCTGTTCTGGAGATCTATCTACCCTCCTGTAGGTTTATACCAGGGCTCTACAACCCTGTTCCTGTTCTGGAGATCTACCTACCCTCCTGTAGGTTTATACCAGGGCTCTACAACCCTGTTCCTGTTCTGGAGATCTATCTACCCTCCTGTAGGTTTATACCAGGGCTCTACAACCCTGTTCTGGAGATCTACTTACCCTCCTGTAGGTTTATACCAGGGCTCTACAACCCTGTTCCTGTTCTGGAGATCTATCTACCCTCCTGTAGGTTTATACCAGGGCTCTACAACCCTGTTCCTGTTCTGGAGATCTATCTACCCTCCTGTAGGTTTACACCAGGGCTCTACAACCCTGTTCTGGAGATCTACTTACCCTCCTGTAGGTTTATACCAGGGCTCTACAACCCTGTTCCTGTTTTGGAGATCTATCTACCCTCCTGTAGGTTTATACCAGGGCTCTACAACCCTGTTCTGCAGATCTACCTACCCTCCTGTAGGTTTATACCAGGGCTCTACAACCCTGTTCCTGTTCTGGAGATCTATCTACCCTCCTGTAGGTTTATACCAGGGCTCTACAACCCTGTTCTGGAGATCTACTTACCCTCCTGTAGGTTTATACCAGGGCTCTACAACCCTGTTCCTGTTCTGGAGATCTATCTACCCTCCTGTAGGTTTATACCAGGGCTCTACAACCCCTGTTCCTGTTCTGGAGATCTATCCTACCCTCCTGTAGGTTTAGGTTTATACCAGGGCTCTACAACCCTGTTCTGGAGATCTATCTACCCTCCTGTAGGTTTATACCAGGGCTCTACAACCCTGTTCTAGGTTTATACCAGGGCTCTACAACCCTGTTCTGGAGATCTACCTACCCTCCTGTAGGTTTATACCAGGGCTCTACAACCCTGTTCTGGAGATCTACCTACCCTCCTGTAGGTTTATAACAGGGCTCTACAACCCTGTTCTGGAGATCTACCTACCCTCCTGTAGGTTTACACCAGGGCTCTACAACCCTGTTCCTGTTCTGGAGATCTATCTACCCTCCTGTAGGTTTATACCAGGGCTCTACAATCCTGTTCCTGTTCTGGAGATCTACCTACCCTCCTGTAGGTTTATACCAGGGCTCTACAACCCTGTTCTGGAGATCTATCTACCCTCCTGTAGGTTTATACCAGGGCTCTACAACCCTGTTCTGGAGATCTATCTACCCTCCTGTAGGTTTATACCAGGGCTCTACAACCCTGTTCTGGAGATCTACCTACCCTCCTGTAGGTTTATACCAGGGCTCTACAACCCTGTTCTGGAGATCTACCTACCCTCCTGTAGGTTTATACCAGGGCTCTACAACCCTGTTCTCCTACCCTCCTGTAGGTTTATACCAGGGCTCTACAACCCTGTTCTGGAGATCTACCTAGGTTTATACCAGGGCTCTACAACCCTGTTCTGGAGATCTATCTACCCTCCTGTAGGTTTATACCAGGGCTCTACAACCCTGTTCTGGAGATCTACCTACCCTCCTGTAGGTTTATACCAGGGCTCTACAACCCTGTTCTGGAGATCTACCTACCCTCCTGTAGGTTTATACCAGGGCTCTACAACCCCTGTTCTGGAGATCTATCTACCCTCCTGTAGGTTTACACCAGGGCTCTCTGGAGATCTATCTACCCTCCTACCAGGGCTCTCTGGAGATCTACCTACCCTCCTGTAGGTTTATACCAGGGCTCTACAACCCTGTTCTGGAGATCTACCTACCCTCCTGTAGGTTTATACCAGGGCTCTACAACCCTGTTCTGGAGATCTACCTACCCTCCTGTAGGTTTATACCAGGGCTCTACAACCCTGTTCTGGAGATCTACCTACCCTCCTGTAGGTTTATACCAGGGCTCTACAACCCTGTTCTGGAGATCTATCTACCCTCCTGTAGGTTTATACCAGGGCTCTACAACCCTGTTCTGGAGATCTACCTACCCTCCTGTACCAGGGCTCTACAACCCTGTTTGGAGATCTACCAGGGCTCTACAACCCTGTTACAACCCTGTTCTGGAGATCTATCTACCCTCCTGTAGGTTTATACCAGGGCTCTACAACCCTGTTCTGGAGATCTTCTACCCTCCTGTAGGATCCAGGGCTCTACACCCTCCTGTTCTAGGATCTTTATACCAGGGCTCTACAACCCTGTTCTGGAGATCTACCTACCCTCCTGTAGGTTTATACCAGGGCTCTACAACCCTGTTCTGGAGATCTACCTACCCTCCTGTAGGTTTATACCAGGGCTCTACAACCCCTGTTCCTGTTCTGGAGATCTACCTACCCTCCTGTAGGTTTATACCAGGGCTCTACAACCCTGTTCTGGAGATCTATCTACCCTCCTGTAGGTTTATACCAGGGCTCTACAACCCTGTTCTGTTCTGGAGATCTACCTACCCTCCTGTAGGTTTATACCAGGGCTCTACAACCCTGTTCCTGTTCTGGAGATCTATCTACCCTCCTGTAGGTTTATACCAGGGCTCTACAACCCTGTTCTGGAGATCTACTTACCCTCCTGTAGGTTTATACCAGGGCTCTACAACCCTGTTCCTGTTCTGGAGATCTATCTACCCTCCTGTAGGTTTATACCAGGGCTCTACAACCCTGTTCCTGTTCTGGAGATCTATCTACCCTCCTGTAGGTTTACACCAGGGCTCTACAACCCTGTTCTGGAGATCTACTTACCCTCCTGTAGGTTTATACCAGGGCTCTACAACCCTGTTCCTGTTTTGGAGATCTATCTACCCTCCTGTAGGTTTATACCAGGGCTCTACAACCCTGTTCTGGAGATCTACCTACCCTCCTGTAGGTTTATACCAGGGCTCTACAACCCTGTTCCTGTTCTGGAGATCTATCTACCCTCCTGTAGGTTTATACCAGGGCTCTACAACCCTGTTCTGGAGATCTACTTACCCTCCTGTAGGTTTATACCAGGGCTCTACAACCCTGTTCCTGTTCTGGAGATCTATCTACCCTCCTGTAGGTTTATACCAGGGCTCTACAACCCTGTTCTGTTCTGGAGATCTATCTACCCTCCTGTAGGTTTACACCAGGGCTCTACAACCCTGTTCTGGAGATCTATCTACCCTCCTGTAGGTTTATACCAGGGCTCTACAACCCTGTTCTGGAGATCTATCTACCCTCCTGTAGGTTTATACCAGGGCTCTACAACCCTGTTCTGGAGATCTACCTACCCTCCTGTAGGTTTATACCAGGGCTCTACAACCCTGTTCTGGAGATCTATCTACCCTCCTGTAGGTTTATACCAGGGCTCTACAACCCTGTTCTGGAGATCTATCTACCCTCCTGTAGGTTTATACCAGGGCTCTACAACCCTGTTCTGGAGATCTATCTACCCTCTTGTAGGTTTATACCAGGGCTCTACAACCCTGTTCCTGTACTGGCTCTACAAGATCTACCTACCCTCCTGTAGGTTTATACCAGGGCTCTACAACCCCCTGTTCTGGAGATCTATCTACCCTCCTGTAGGTTTATACCAGGGCTCTACAACCCTGTTCTGGAGATCTATCTACCCTCCTGTAGGTTTATACCAGGGCTCTACAACCCTGTTCTGGAGATCTACCTACCCTCCTGTAGGTTTATACCAGGGCTCTACAACCCTGTTCTGGAGATCTACCTACCCTCCTGTAGGTTTATACCAGGGCTCTACAACCCTGTTCCTGTTCTGGAGATCTATCCTACCCTCCTGTAGGTTTATACCAGGGCTCTACAACCCTGTTCTGGAGATCTATCTACCCTCCTGTAGGTTTATACCAGGGCTCTACAACCCTGTTCCTGTTCTGGAGATCTATCTACCCTCCTGTAGGTTTATACCAGGGCTCTACAACCCTGTTCCTGTTCTGGAGATCTACCTACCCTCCTGTAGGTTTATACCAGGGCTCTACAACCCTGTTCCTGTTCTGGAGATCTATCTACCCTCCTGTAGGTTTATACCAGGGCTCTACAACCCTGTTCCTGTTCTGGAGATCTACCTACCCTCCTGTAGGTTTATACCAGGGCTCTACAACCCCCTGTTCTGGAGATCTATCTACCCTCCTGTAGGTTTATAGGGCTCCAGGGCTCTCTACAACCCTGTTCCTGTTCTGGAGATCTATCTACCCTCCTGTAGGTTTATACCAGGGCTCTACAACCCTGTTCTGGAGATCTACTTACCCTCCTGTAGGTTTACACCAGGGCTCTACAACCCTGTTCCTGTTCTGGAGATCTATCTACCCTCTTGTAGGTTTATACCAGGGCTCTACAACCCTGTTCCTGTACTGGAGATCTACCTACCCTCTTGTAGGTTTATACCAGGGTTCTACAACCCTGTTCCTGTTCTGGAGATCTATCTACCCTCCTGTAGGTTTATACCAGGGCTCTACAACCCTGTTCTGGAGATCTACTTACCCTCCTGTATGTTTATACCAGGGCTCTACAACCCTGTTCCTGTTCTGGAGATCTATCTACCCTCCTGTAGGTTTATACCAGGGCTCTACAACCCTGTTCCTGTTCTGGAGATCTATCTACCCTCCTGTAGGTTTACACCAGGGCTCTACAACCCTGTTCTGGAGATCTACTTACCCTCCTGTAGGTTTATACCAGGGCTCTACAACCCTGTTCCTGTTTTGGAGATCTATCTACCCTCCTGTAGGTTTATACCAGGGCTCTACAACCCTGTTCTGCAGATCTACCTACCCTCCTGTAGGTTTATACCAGGGCTCTACAACCCTGTTCCTGTTCTGGAGATCTATCTACCCTCCTGTAGGTTTATACCAGGGCTCTACAACCCTGTTCTGGAGATCTACCTACCCTCCTGTAGGTTTATACCAGGGCTCTACAACCCTGTTCCTGTTCTGGAGATCTATCTACCCTCCTGTAGGTTTATACCAGGGCTCTACAACCCTGTTCCTGTTCTGGAGATCTATCTACCCTCCTGTAGGTTTACACCAGGGCTCTACAACCCTGTTCTGGAGATCTACTTACCCTCCTGTAGGTTTATACCAGGGCTCTACAACCCTGTTCCTGTTTTGGAGATCTATCTACCCTCCTGTAGGTTTATACCAGGGCTCTACAACCCTGTTCTGGAGATCTATCTACCCTCTTGTAGGTTTATACCAGGGCTCTACAACCCTGTTCCTGTACTGGAGATCTACCTACCCTCCTTATTCTGTTTCACATTGAGTGGGCAATAGCTCCAGGAACAGGGTTGGAGATAAAACCTACAGGAGGGTAGCTCTCCAGGAACAGGGTTGGAGTTAAAACCTACAGGACTGTAGCTCTCCAGGAACAGGGTTGGAGTGTAAACCTACAGGACTGTAGCTCTCCAGGAACAGGGTTGGAGTTAAAACCTACAGGACTGTAGCTCTCCAGGAACAGGGTTGGAGTGTAAACCTACAGGACTGTAGCTCTCCAGGAACAGGGTTGGAGTGTAAACCTACAGGACTGTAGCTCTCCAGGAACAGGGTTGGAGTTAAAACCAACAGACGGGTAGCTCCCGAGGAACAGGGTTGGAGTGTAAACCTACAGGAGGGTAGCTCCCCAGGAACAGGGTTGGATTTAAAACCTACAGGAGGGTAGCTCTCCAGGAACAGGGTAAGAGAGCCCTGTGTAAACCTACAGGAGGGTAGCTCTACAGGAACAGGGTTGGAGTTAAAACCTACAGGAGGGTATCTCTTCAGGAACAGGGTTGGAGTTAAAACCTACAGGAGGGTAGCTCTTCAGGAACAGGGTTGGAGTTAAAACCTACAGGAGGGTATCTCTTCAGGAACAGGGTTGGAGTGTAAACCTGCAGGAGGGTAGCTCTCCAGGAACAGGGTTGGAGTTCTAACCTACAGGAGGGTAGCTCTCCAGGAACAGGGTTGGAGTTAAAACCTACAGGAGGGTGTCTCTCCAGGAACAGGGTTGGAGTTAAAACCTACAGGAAGGTGTCTCTCTAGGAACAGGGTTGGAGTTAAAACCTTACAGGAGGGTGGTTCTCCAGGAACAGGGACACTCGTACACAATAGTAGCATGTACACATCTGTGTCATCATGTTGACCTCATGACCTCTGAATGACCCCTGTAACCCCTGCCATCTGACCCCTGTGTAGATAAGACAGGACCTGAAGGCCAATGGGATCCGAGTCTACCCTCAGACGGAGTACGACGAAGATCCAGAGGACAGGATACTCAACGACAAGATCAGGGTGAGACACACACACACACACACACACACACACACACACACACACACACACACACACACACACACACACACACACACACACACACACACACACACACACACACACACACACACACACACACACACACACACACACACACACACACACACACACACACACACACACACACACACACACACACACACACACACACACACACACACACACACACACACACACACACACACACACACACACACACACACACACACACACACACACACACACACACACACACACACACACACACACACACACAGACACAGACACAGACACAGACACACACACACAGACACAGACACACACACAGACGCACATACAAGCATTCGTGCAGGAATTCACACGCAAACACACAAACATTCAACCATGTGCGCACGTATCCACACACACACCAGCGTGCGCGCACTAACGCACACACACACACACACACACACACACACACACACACACACACACACACACACACACACACACACACACACACACACACACATTTTACAAGTCACACTTGTAAGCAGTTTGGCAGCGATAGTCAAAGGCACTCACTGGCCAAAGCACATTACAGTATAGATCTAGGACCAGCGTTTGGTGTCAACTCCTCTCCTGGTCCTCTCCTGGTCCTCCTCTCCTGATACTCCTCTCCTGGTACTCCTCTCCTGGTCCTCCTCTCCTGGTCCTCCTCTCCTGGTCCTCTCCTGGTCCTCCTCTTCTGGTCCTCTCCTGATACTCCTCTCCTGGTCCTCCTCTCCTGGTCCTCCTCTCCTGGTCCTCCTCTCCTGGTCCTCCTCTTCTGGTCCTCTCCTGATACTCCTCTCCTGATACTCCTCTCCTGGTCCTCCTCTCCTGGTCCTCCTCTCCTGGTCCTCCTCTCCTGGTCCTCTTCTCCTGGTCCTCTTCTCCTGGTCCTCCTCTCCTGGTCCTCCTCTCCTGGTCCTCCCTCTCCTGGTCCTCCTCTTCTGGTCCTCTCCTGATACTCCTCTCCTGGTCCTCCTCTCCTGGTCCTCCTCTCCTGGTCCTCCTCTCCTGGTCCTCCTCTCCTGGTCCTCCTCTCCTGGTACTCCTCTCCTGGTCCTCCTCTCCTGATACTCCTCTCCTGGTCCTCCTATCTTACCTTTCCCCTGTCTGGTCCTCTCCTGGTCCTCCTCTCCTGGTCCTCCTCTCCTGGTACTCCTCTCCTGGTACTCCTCTCCTGGTACTCCCCTCTTACCTTTCCCCTGTCTGGTCCTCTCCTGGTCCTCCTCTCCTGGTCCACCTCTCCTGGTACTCCTGTCCTGGTACTCCTCTCCTGGTACTCCTCTCTTACCTTTCCCCTGTCTGGTCCTCTCCTGGTATTCCTCTCCTGGTATTCCTCTCCTGGTACTCCCCTTCTGCCTTTCCCCTGTCTGGTCCTCTCCTGGTACTCCCCTCTTACCTTTCCCCTCTCCTGGTCCTCTCCTGGTACTCCCCTCTTACCTTTCCCCTCTCCTGGTCCTCTCCTGGTACTCCCCTCTTACCTTTCCCCTGTCTGGTCCTCTCCTGGTACTCCTCTCTTACCTTTCCCCTGTCTGGTCCTCTCCTGGTCCTCTCCTGGTACTTCTCTCTTACCTTCACCCTCTCCTGGTACTCCTCTTACCTTCACCCTCTCCCGGTACTCCTCTCTTACCTTTCCCCTCTCCTGGTCCTCTCCTGGTACTCCTCTCTTACCTTTCCCCTGTCTGGTCCTCTCCTGGTCCTCTCCTGGTACTTCTCTCTTACCTTCACCCTCTCCTGGTACTCCTCTTACCTTCACCCTCTCCTGGTCCTCCTCTCTTACCTTTCCCCTCTCCTGGTCCTCTCCTGGTACTCCCCTCTTACCTTTCCCCTCTCCTGGTCCTCTCCTGGTACTCCCCTCTTACCTTTCCCCTGTCTGGTCCTCTCCTGGTACTCCCCTCTTACCTTTCCCCTCTCCTGGTCCTCTCCTGGTACTCCTCTCCTGGTACTCCTCTCCTGGTATTCCTCTCCTGGTACTCCCCTCTTACCTTTCCCCTCTCCTGGTCCTCTCCTGGTACTCCTCTCTTACCTTTCCCCTCTCCTGGTCCTCCTCTCTTACCTTTCCCCTGTCTGGTCCTCTCCTGGTACTCCCCTCTTACCTTTCCCCTCTCCTGGTCCTCTCCTGGTACTCCCCTCTTACCTTTCCCCTCTCCTGGTCCTCTCCTGGTACTCCCCTCTTACCTTTCCCCTCTCCTGGTCCTCTCCTGGTCCTCTCCTGGTACTCCTCTCTTACCTTTCCCCTGTCTGGTCCTCTCCTGGTACTCCCCTCTTACCTTTCCCCTCTCCTGGTCCTCTCCTGGTACTCCCCTCTTACCTTTCCCCTGTCTGGTCCTCTCCTGGTACTCCTCTCTTACCTTTCCCCTGTCTGGTCCTCTCCTGGTCCTCTCCTGGTACTCCCCTCTTACCTTTCCCCTCTCCTGGTCCTCTCCTGGTACTCCTCTCCTGGTACTCCTCTCCTGGTATTCCTCTCCTGGTACTCCCCTCTTACCTTTCCCCTGTCTGGCCCTCTCCTGGTACTCCCCTCTTACCTTTCCCCTCTCCTGGTCCTCTCCTGGTACTCCCCTCTTACCTTTCCCCTGTCTGGTCCTCTCCTGGTACTCCCCTCTTACCTTCACCCTCTCCTTGTATTCTGTGTGCAGGAAAACATTCCGTAATAATAATATTTGCGGTGGTGGGGACAGACAAGGAGCACCAGGTAAACGGGAACAAGGTCCTGGGCAGGAAAACCAAATGGGGCATCATAGAGGGTGAGTGTGTTTACATTATCAATACATTATCATAGGGGAGGGTGTGTTTACATTACTAGTAATAATATGCATAATGAGTAGTAGTAGTAATTATAATAATGTGCATAATAAGTAGTAGTAGTAATAATAATAATACGCATAATGAGTAGTAGTAGTAGTAATTATAATATGCATAATGAGTAGTAGTAATAATATGCATAATGAGTAGTAGTAGTAATTATAATAATGTGCATAATAAGTAGTAGTAGTAATAATAATATGCATAATGAGTAGTAGTAGTAGTAATTATAATATGCATAATGAGTAGTAGTAATAATATGCATAATGAGTAGTAGTAGTAATTATAATAGTAGTAGTGCATAATATATGCATAATAGTAGTAGTAATAATAATATGCATAATGAGTAGTATTAATAATAATATGCATAATGAGTAGTAGTAGTAATAATAATAATAATACGCATAATGAGTAGTAGTAATAATAATATGCATAATGAGTAGTAGTAATAATAATATGCATAATGAGTAGTAGTAATAATAATATGCATAATGAGTAGTAGTAATAATAATACGCATAATGAGTAGTAGTAGTAATAATAATATGCATAATGAGTAGTAGTAATAATAATATGCATAATGAGTAGTAGTAATAATAATATACATAAAGTAGTAGTAGTAGTAATAATAATATGCATATGAGTGTAGTAGTAATAAATAATAATAATATAGTAATAATAATATACATAATGAGTAGTAGTAATAATAATAATATACATAGTATGAGTAGTAATAATATACATAATGAGTAGTAGTAATAATAATATGCATAATGAGTAGTAGTAGTAATAATAAGTATGCATAATAATAGCATAATAGTAGTAGTAGTAGTAGTAATAATATGCATATGAGTAGTAGTAATAAATGCATAATAGTAGTAATAATAATATGCATAATGAGTAGTAGTAATAATAATATACATAATGAGTAGTAGTAATAATAATATACATAATGAGTAGTAGTAGTAATAATAATATACATAATGAGTAGTAGTAGTAATAATAATATACATATGCATAATGAGTAGTAGTAGTAATAATAATATACATAATGAGTAGTAGTAGTAGTAATAATATACATAATGAGTAGTAGTAGTAATAATAATATACATAATGAGTAGTAGTAGTAATAATAATATACATAATGAGTAGTAGTAATAATAATATACATAATGAGTAGTAAGTAGTAATAATAATATACATAATGAGTAGTAGTAATAATAATATACATAATGAGTAGTAGTAGTAATAATATACATAATGAGTAGTAGTAGTAATAATAATATACATAATGAGTAGTAGTAGTAATAATAATATACATAATGAGTAGTAGTAATAATAATAATATGCATAATGAGTAGTAGTAGTAATAATATACATAATGAGTAGTAATAATAATATACATAATGAGTAGTAGTAGTAATAATATACATAATGAGTAGTAGTAGTAGTAATAATAATAATATACATAATGAGTAGTAGTAATAATAATAATATACATAATGAGTAGTAGTAGTAGTAATAATATACATAATGAGTAGTAGTAGTAATAATAATATATATGAGTAGTAGTAGTAGTAATAATATACATAATGAGTAGTAGTAGTAATAATAATATAATGAGTAGTAGTAGTAATAATAATATACATAATGAGTAGTAGTAGTAGTAATAATATACATAATGAGTAGTAGTAGTAATATACATATGAGTAGTATTAATAGTAATAATGTGCATTATTAAATAAGAACTGGTTCTTAACTGACAGGCCAGGTTAAATAAAAATCATATCCCAATACAGTTTCAATCTGAGTCATGTGCTTCACTGCCCTCTACTGTTAGTAATGAGGAAGTTGCAGAGCAGGAAGCAGACAGAGAGTAGTTGAGAGAGAGAGAGAGAGAGAGAGAGAGAGAGAGAGAGAGAGAGAGAGAGAGAGAGAGAGAGAGAGTATGTCCATAGAGAGAGAGAGAGAGAGAGAGAGAGAGAGAGAGAGAGAGAGAGAGAGAGAGAGAGAGAGAGAGAGAGAGAGAGAGAGAGAGAGAGAGAGAGAGAGAGAGAGAGAGAGAGAGAGAGAGAGAGAGAGAGACAAAGGGCTGGTGTTCCATGGATGTGGTGCAATGACTGATTTGAACCTGTTTTAATCAGTCTGTTCTATTCTGTATGTCCATAGTTGAAAACGTGGCACATTGTGAGTTTACCAACTTGAGAGATCTGCTGATTAGGTGAGTTCCAGTTACACGTACACCTGCCTGGGGTGGTCTAGAGGTCCAGGCCTCTGCCTCTGGACCGCATGCTGCCTGGGGTGGTCTAGAGGTCCAGGCCTCTGCCTCTGGACCGCATGCTGCCTGGGGTGGTCTAGAGGTCCAGGCCTCTGCCTCTGGACCACATGCTGCCTGGGGTGGTCTAGAGGTCCAGGCCTCTGCCTCTGGACCACCCCATGCAGCATGGGGTGGTCTAGAGGTCAAGGCCTCTGCCTCTGGACCACATGCTGCCTGGGGTGGTCTAGAGGTCCAGGCCTCTGCCTCTGGACCACATGCTGCCTGGGGTGGTCTAGAGGTCCAGGCCTCTGCCTCTGGACCGCATGCTGCCTGGGGTGGTCTAGAGGTCCAGGCCTCTGCCTCTGGACCGCATGCTGCCTGGGGTGGTCTAGAGGTCCAGGCCTCTGCCTCTGGACCACATGCTGCCTGGGGTGGTCTAGAGGTCCAGGCCTCTGCCTCTGGACCACATGCTGCCTGGGGTGGTCTAGAGGTCCAGGCCTCTGCCTCTGGACCGCATGCTGCCTGGGGTGGTCTAGAGGTCCAGGCCTCTGCCTCTGGACCACATGCTGCCTGGGGTGGTCTAGAGGTCCAGGCCTCTGCCTCTGGACCACATGCTGCCTGGGGTGGTCTAGAGGTCCAGGCCTCCATCATCTGTTGATCAGCTGTCTATTCTTCATCATCCATCATATCAGCTGTCTGTCCTTCATCATCCTTCATATCAGCTGTCAGGTCCTCATCATATCAGCTGTCTGACCATCATGCTGTCCTGGGGTGGTCATATCAGGTCCAGGCATCATATCAGCTGTTTGCTTCATCATATCTGGTCCCTCTGTCCTTCATCATCACCACATGCTGTCTGTCCTTCATCATCATATCAGCTGTGGTCATAGAGGTCCATCATATCATCATCCTTCATATCAGCTGTCTGTCCTTCATCATCCATCATATCAGCTGTCTGTCCTTCATCATCCTTCATATCAGCTGTGTCCTTCATCATATCAGCTGTCTGTCCTTCATATCCTTCAGCTGTCTATCCTTCATCATATCAGCTGTCTATCCTTCTCATCATATCAGCTGTCTGTCTTCATCATCATCATATCAGCTGTCTATCCTTCATCATATCAGCTGTCTGTCCTTCCTTCATATCATCCTTCATATCAGCTGTCCTTCATCATATCATTCAGCTGTCTGTCCTTCATCATATCAGCTGTCTGTCTTCATCATCATCTATCATCATCCTTCATATCAGCTGTCTATTCTTCATCATCATCATATCAGCTGTCTACCCTTCATCATATCAGCTGTTTGTCCTTCATCATCCTTCATATCAGCTGTCTGTCCTTCATCATATCAGCTGTCTATCCTTCATCATCCATTCATATCAGCTGTCTGTCCTTCATCATATCAGCTGTCTATCTTCATCATCCATTATATCAGCTGTCTGTCCTTCATCATCCATCATATCAGCTGTCTGTCCTTCATCATCCATCATATCAGCTGTCTGTCCTTCATCATCCTTCATATCAGCTGTCTGTCCTTCATCATATCATCCTTCATCATCCATCATATCAGCTGTCTGTCCTTCATCATATCAGCTGTCTGTCCTTCATCATCCTTCATATCAGCTGTCTGTCCTTCATCATATCAGCTGTCTATCCTCATCATCATCATCATCATATCAGCTGTCTGTCCTTCATCATCATCATCATATCAGCTGTCTGTCCTTCATCATATCAGCTGTCTATCCTTCATCATCCTTCATATCAGCTGTCTGTCCTTCATCATCCATCATATCAGCTGTCTATCCTTCATCATCCATCATATCAGCTGTCTGTCCTTCATCATATCAGCTGTCTGTCTTCATCATCATCATCCTTTCATATCAGCTGTCTGTCCTTCATCATATCAGCTGTTTGTCCTTCATCATCCATCATATCAGCTGTCTGTCCTTCATCATATCAGCTGTTGTCCTTCTTCATCATCATATCAGCTGTCTGTCCTTCATCATATCAGCTGTCTGTCCTTCATCATATCAGCTGTCTATCCTTCATCATATCAGCTGTCTGTCCTTCATCATCCATCATATCAGCTGTCTGTCCTTCATCATATCAGCTGTCTGTCCTTCATCATATCAGCTGTCTATCCTTCATCATATCAGCTGTCTATCCTTCATCATCCATCATATCAGCTGTCTGTCCTTCATCATCCATCATATCAGCTGTCTATCCTTCATCATATCAGCTGTCTATCCTTCATCCATCATATCATCTTCATCATATCAGCTGTCTGTCCTTCATCATATCAGCTGTCTCATTCATCATCCTTCATCATATCAGCTGTCTATCCTCATCATCATATCAGCTGTCTGTCCTTCATCATATCTTCTTCATCATCCATCATATCAGCTGTCTATCCTTCATCATCCATCATATCAGCTGTCTGTCATCTTCATCATCCTTCATCATATCAGCTGTCTGTCCTTCATCATATCAGCTGTCATATCATCCTTCATCATCCATCATATCAGCTGTCTATCCTTCATCATCCTTCATATCAGCTGTCTGTCCTTCATCATATCAGCTGTCTGTCCTTCATCATATCAGCTGTCTATCCTTCATCATATCATCCTTCATATCAGCTGTCTATCCTTCATCATCCTTCATATCAGCTGTCTATTCTTCATCATCCATCATATCAGCTGTCTGTCCTTCATCATCCATCATATCAGCTGTCTGTCCTTCATCATCCTTCATATCAGCTGTCTATCCTTCATCATCCTTCATATCAGCTGTCTATCCTTCATCATCCATCATATCAGCTGTCTGTCCTTCATCATCCATCATATCAGCTGTCTGTCCTTCATCATATCAGCTGTCTATCCTTCATCATCCATCATATCAGCTGTCTGTCCTTCATCATCCTTCATATCAGCAGTCTGTCCTTCATCATCCATCATATCAGCTGTCTGTCCTTCATCATCATCATATCAGCTGTCTGTCCTTCATCATCCATCATATCAGCTGTCTGTCCTTCATCATCCATCATATCAGCTGTCTATCCTTCATCATATCAGCTGTCTGTCCTTCATCATCCCATCATATCAGCTGTCTATTCATCATCATCATATCAGCTGTCTATCCTTCATCATATCAGCTGTCTATCCTTCATCATATCAGCTGTCTGTCCTTCATCATCCATCATATCAGCTGTCTATCCTTCATCATATCAGCTGTCTGTCCTTCATCATATCAGCTGTCTATCCTTCATCATATCAGCTGTCTGTCCTTCATCATCCATCATATCAGCTGTCTATCCTTCATCATCCTTCATATCAGCTGTCTATCCTTCATCATATCAGCTGTCTATCCTTCATCATATCAGCTGTCTATCCTTCATCATATCAGCTGTCATCCTTCATCATATCAGCTGTCTATCCTTCATCATATCAGCTGTCTATTCTTCATCATATCAGCTGTCATCCTTCATCATATCAGCTGTCTATCCTTCATCATATCAGCTGTCTATCCTTCATCTGTCATCATATTCATCATATCAGTCTGTCTATTCTTCATCATCCATCATATCAGCTGTCTATCCTTCATCATATCAGCTGTCTGTCCTTCATCATCCATCATATCAGCTGTCATCCTTCATCATCATATCAGCTGTCTATCCTTCATCATATCAGCTGTCTATCCTTCATCATATCAGCTGTCTATCCTTCATCATCCTTCATATCAGATGTCTATCCTTCATCATATCAGCTGTCTATCCTTCATCTATCCTTCATCATCTATCCTTCATCTTCATATCAGCTGTCTGTCCTTCATCATATCAGCTGTCTGTCCTTCATCATCCTTCATATCAGCTGTCTGTCCTTAATCATCTGTTGTTCAGCTGTCTATCTGCCCTGATGCTGTTTGTGTTTTTGTCTACAACATTATATATTTGAACCTATTTACATAAATAAACATGCAAATAAATTAATGTTTTTGCGTTTGTCTGTGTTTCCTGAAAGGTCCCACCTGCAGGACCTGAAGGACGTGACCCACAACATCCACTATGAGACATTCCGCGTCAGGAGGCTGAACGAGAGTAACCTGACCGTCCACGGTCTGGCCCTGTCCTGCTTTCCAATGGAGAACGGGACCCACGGAACCAATGGAACCAATGGAGCCTCGGACAGGAGCGAATCAGAGAGCCACCTCTGAGGGGGATCACAGAGTGCGTCGCACACAGCAGCAGCTCCAGCTTCCTGCTCACAGCTTCCTGTTTCCTGTTTTGACTGCAAAATTGTTGGTCGACTGTTTCCCCCAATCGGAACACGAGAAAGAGAGCGAAAGAAAGAAAGAGGAACTTTTTTTTTTAAACAAAGGAGAGATGTTTTCGGTGGCCACCACACCTTGGATTTTGAACATTTTATTGAGTTTTACTAAAGACATTATTGATAAGAAATGCATTTAAACTTCATATATGAATATATTTTCTCAGAATGAGTTTATATGTCCTGGAAGCAGGGTCACACAGGGCTGGAAGAGCAGAGATACATGGAGAGAGAAAAACAGAGGGGGAGAGTGAGGGATGGAGAGGGGAGAGTGAGGGATGGAGAGGGAAGAGTGAGGGATGGAGGGGGAGAGTGGGGGATGGAGAGGGGAGAGTGAGGGATGGAGAGGGGAGAGTGAGGGATGGAGAGGGGGAGAGTGAGGGATGGAGAGGGGAGAGTGAGGGATGGAGACGGGGAGAGTGAGGGATGGAGAGGGGAAGAGTGAGGGATGGAGAGGGGAGAGTGAGGGATGGAGAGGGGAGAGTGAGGGATGGAGAGGGGAGAGTGAGGGATGGAGAGGGGGAGAGTGAGGGATGGAGAGGGGGAGAGTGAGGGATGGAGAGGGGGAGAGTGAGGGATGAAGAGGAGAAGAGTGAGGGATGGAGAGGGGGAGAGTGAGGGATGGAGTGGGGAAGAGTGAGGGATGGAGAAAGAAATGAAAACAGAGAGGGGGAGAGAGGAGGAGGTTTGTTATGTGCTCAGACAATGTTGTTTCTGCAATACATAATATATATGTTTATGCGGGATCATTGTTTACACTCATACTACCCTGGAATTCAGAATACTGGAATCACCTGCCTGAGAGTGATTTACAGTATACTGTAGCTAACACAGCTACAGCCTCCTGTATTCTACAGTATACTGTAGCTAACACAGCTACAGCCTCCCGTTTCTACAGTATACTGTAGCTAACACAGCTACAGCCTCCTGTATTCTACAGTATACTGTAGCTAACACAGCTACCGTTTCTACAGCCTCCCGTTTCTACAGTATACTGTAGCTAACACAGCTACAGCCTCCTGTATTCTACAGTATACTGTAGCTAACACAGCTACAGCCTCCTGTATTCTACAGTATACTGTAGCTAACACAACTACAGCCTCCTGTATTCTACAGTATACTGTAGCTAACACAACCTCCTGTTTCCACAGTATACTGTAGCCAACACAGCCTCCTGTTTCTACAGTATACTGTAGCTAACACAACTACAGCCTCCTGTATTCTACAGTATACTGTAGCTAACACAGCTACAGCCTCCTGTATTCTAGTGCCCACGTTCATTCAGCTACAGCCTCCTGTTTCTACAGTACCCACGTCCATTCAGCTAAAGCCTCCTGTATTCTACAGTACCCACGTCCATTCAGCTACAGCCTCCTGTATTCTACAGTACCCACGTCCATTCAACTACAGCCAACTGTATTCTACAATACCCAGGTCCATTCAGCTACAGCCTCCTGTATTCTACAGTACCCAGGTCCATTCAGCTACAGCCTCCTGTATTCTACAGTACCCACGTCCATTCAGCTACAGCCTCCTGTATTCTACAGTACCCACGTCCATTCAGCTACAGCCTCCTGTATTCTACAGTACCCACGTCTATTCAGCTACAGCCTCCTGTATTCTACAGTACCCACGTCCATTCTGCTACAGCCTCCTGTATTCTACAGTACCCACGTCCATTCAGCTACAGCCTCCTGTATTCTACAGTACCCACGTCCATTCAGCTACAGCCTCCTGTATTCTACAGTACCCACGTCCATTCAGCTACAGCCTCCTGTAATTCTACAGTACCCACGTCCATTCAGCTACAGCCTCCTGTATTCTACAGTACCCACGTCCATTCAGCTACAGCCTCCTATATTCTACAGTACCCACGTCCATTCAGCTACAGCCTCCTGTATTCTAGAGTACCCAGGTCCATTCAGCTACAGCCTCCTGTAATTCTACAGTACCCACGTCCATTCAGCTACAGCCTCCTGTATTCTACAGTACCCACGTACATTCATCTACAGCCTTCTGTATTCTACATTACCCACGTCCATTCAGCTACAGCCTCCTGTATTCTACAGTACCCACGTCCATTCAGCTACAGCCTCCTGTATTCTAGAGTACCCTGGTCCATTCAGCTACAGCCTCCTGTAATTCTACAGTACCCACGTCCATTCAGCTACAGCCTCCTGTATTCTACAGTACCCACGTCCATTCAGCTACAGCCTCCTGTATTCTACAGTACCCACGTCCATTCAGCTACAGCCTCCTGTATTCTACAGTACCCACGTCCATTCAGCTACAGCCTCCTGTATTCTACAGTACCCACGTCCATTCAGCTAAAGCCTCCTGTATTCTAGAGTACCCACGTCCATTCAGCTACAGCCTCCTGTATTCTACAGTACCCACGTCCATTCAGCTACAGCCTCCTGTATTCTACAGTACCCACGTCCATTCAGCTACAGCCTCCTGTATTCTACAGTACCCACATCCATTCAGCTACAGCCTCCTGTATTCTACAGTACCCACGTCCATTCAGCTACAGCCTCCTGTATTCTACAGTACCTACGTCCATTCAGCTACAGCCTCCTGTATTCTACAGTACCCACGTCCATTCAGCTACAGCCTCCTGTATTCTACAGTACCCACGTCCATTCAGCTACAGCCTCCTGTATTCTACAGTACCCACGTCCATTCAGCTACAGCCTCCTGTATTCTACAGTACCCACGTCCATTCAGCTTCAGCCTCCTGTATTCTACAGTACCCACGTCCATTCAGCTACAGCCTCCTGTATTCTACAGTACCCACGTACATTCAACTACAGCCAACTGTATTCTACAATACCCAGGTCCATTCAGCAACAGCCTCCTGTATTCTACAGTACCCACGTCTATTCAGCTACAGCCTCCTGTATTCTACAGTACCCACGTCCATTCAGCTACAGCCTCCTGTATTCTACCGAGGGTCGAGTGTCTGTGTTTTTGTTTTTTCCCAATTCAATTAAAACCTAGACAACCAGATGAAGGGAGATCCTAATTAATGAGTGACCTTAATTCCTCCAGCAAGAACGAGGGTTGGGGGCGAAAACCTGCAGACACTCTGTCCTCCGTGCAATGAGTTCGTGGTCTGTTTGCTACTGTGTGAATCCTGCAATGTGGCTTTGCTTGAATTCCTCCCCGTTTCTCCATCTCTCAAAGGATGGCAGCCTTTTGTTCAACTCTGTATGAATAGTGCCAGAGCCGTAGCCTAGCCTGTGTATGGCTTATGAACCTTTCTCTATAACACGGGCATAGGCCTGTAATATATTCAGACGCTGCATTTCATTTAATATGCATGTTGACTTTAAAAATAAAAATAAAGAAGAAGAAAATGTATTTTTTTCTGGAAAATTATTTTTTGTTTTGTTACCTTTTCCACCTGCTGTAAACGTCCATCCACACATACATGTCCAAACACACATACATGTCCATACACACATACATGTCCATACACACATACATGTCCATCCACACATACATGTCCATACACACATACATGTCCATACACACATACATGTCCATCCACACATACATGTCCATCCACACATACATGTCCATACACACATACATGTCCATACACACATACATGTCCATCCACACATACACATACATGTCCATCCACACATACATGTCCATACACACATACATGTCCATACACACATACATGTCCATTCACACATACATGTCCATCCACACATACATGTCCATACACACGTACATGTCCATCCACACATACATGTCCATCCACACGTGTCCATACACACATACATGTCCATCCACACATACATGTCCATCCACACGTGTCCATACACACATACATGTCCATCCACACATACATGTCCATCCACACATACATGTCCATCCACACATACATGTCCATCCACACCTGTCCATACACACATACATGTCCATACACACATACATGTCCATCCACACATACATGTCCATCCACACACATACATGTCCATCACACACATGTCCATACACACATACATGTCCATACACACATACATGTCCATCCACACATACATGTCCATCCACACATACATGTCCATCCACATACATGTCCATACACACATACATGTCCATCCACACATACATGTCCATCCACACATACATGTCCATCACACATACATGTACATGTCCATCCACACATGTCCATACACACATACATGTCCATACACACATACATGTCCATCCACACATACATGTCCATCCACACATACATGTCCATCCACACATACATGTCCATCCACACGTGTCCATACACACATACATGTCCATCCACACATACATGTCCATCCACACATACATGTCCATCCACACGTGTCCATACACACATACATGTCCATCCACACATACATGTCCATCCACACATACATGTCCATCCACACATACATGTCCATCCACACATACATGTCCATCCACACGTGTCCATACACACATACATGTCCATACACACATACATGTCCATCCACACATACATGTCCATCCACACATACATGTCCATCCACACATACATGTCCATCCACACGTGTCCATACACACATACATGTCCATCCACACATACATGTCCATCCACACGTGTCCATACACACATACATGTCCATCCACACATACATGTCCATCCACACATACATGTCCATCCACACATACATGTCCATACACACATGTCCATACACACATACATGTCCATACACACATACATGTCCATCCACACATACATGTCCATCCACACATACATGTCCATCCACACATACATGTCCATCCACACATACATGTCCATCCACATGTGTCCATACACACATACATGTCCATACACACATACATGTCCATCCACACATACATGTCCATCCACACATACATGTCCATCCACACGTGTCCATACACACATACATGTCCATACACACATACATGTCCATACACACATACATGTCCATCCACACATACATGTCCATCCACACATACATGTCCATCCACACATACATGTCCATCCACACGTGTCCATACACACATACATGGCCATACACACATACATGTCCATCCACACGTGTCCATACACACATACATGGCCATACACACATACATGTCCATCCACACGTGTCCATACACACATACATGGCCATACACACATACATGTCCATACACACATACATGTCCATCCACACGTGTCCATACACACATACATGTCCATCAACACATACATGTCCATCCACACGTGTCCATCCACACATACATGTCCATCCACATGTGTCCATCCACACATACATGTCCATCCACACGTGTCCATACACACATACATGTCCATCCACACGTGTCCATACACACATACATGTCCATCCACACGTGTCCATACACACATACATGTCCATCCACACGTGTCCATCCACACATACATGTCCATACACACATACATGTCCATACACACATACATGTCCATACACACATACACATACATGTCCATACACACATACATGTCCATACACACATACATGTCCATTCACACATACATGTCCATCCACACATACATGTCCATACACACATACATGTCCATACACACATACATGTCCATCCACACATACATGTCCATACACACATACATGTCCATCCACACATACATGTCCATACACACATACATGTCCATACACACATACATGTCCATCCACACATACATGTCCATACACACATACATGTCCATACACACATACATGTCCATCCACACATACATGTCCATACACACATACATGTCCATACACACATACATGTCCATACACACATACATGTCCATACACACATACATGTCCATACACACATACATGTCCATACACACATACATGTCCATACACACATACATGTCCATACACACATACATGTCCATACACACATACATGTCCATACACACATACATGTCCATACACACATACATGTCCATCCACACATACATGTCCATACACACATACATGTCCATACACACATACATGTCCATACACACATACATGTCCATACACACATACATGTCCATCCACACATACATGTCCATTCACACATACATGTCCATCCACACATACATGTCCATACACACATACATGTCCATACACACATACATGTCCATACACACATACATGTCCATCCACACATACATGTCCATACACACATACATGTCCATACACACATACATGTCCATACACACATACATGTCCATACACACATACATGTCCATCCACACATACATGTCCATACACACATACATGTCCATCCACACATACATGTCCATACACACATACATGTCCATACACACATACATGTCCATTCACACATACATGTCCATACACACATACATGTCCATCACACATACATACACACATACATGTCCATCCACACATACATGTCCATACACACATACATGTCCATACACACATACATGTCCATACACACATACATGTCCATACACACACATACATGTCCATACACACATACATGTCCATACACACATACATGTCCATACACACATACATGTCCATACACACATACATGTCCATACACACATACATGTCCATCCACACATACATGTCCATACACACATACATGTCCATACACACATACATGTCCATCCACACATACATGTCCATACACACATACATGTCCATACACACATACATGTCCATACACACATACATGTCCATACACACATACATGTCCATCCACACATACATGTCCATACACACATACACATACATGTCCATCCACACATACATGTCCATTCACACATACATGTCCATCCACACGTGTCCATACACACATACATGTCCATCCACACATACATGTCCATCCACACGTGTCCATACACACATACATGTCCATCCACACGTGTCCATACACACATACATGTCCATCCACACATACATGTCCATCCACACATACATGTCCATCCACACATACATGTCCATCCACACGTGTCCATCCACACATACATGTCCATTCACACATACATGTCCATCCACACATACATGTCCATCCACACATACATGTCCATCCACACATACATGTCCATCCACACATACATGTCCATCCACACGTGTCCATCCACACATACATGTCCATCCACACATACATGTCCATACACACATACATGTCCATTCACACATACATGTCCATCCACACATACATGTCCATCCACACATACATGTCCATCCACACATACATGTCCATACACACATACATGTCCATCCACACATACATGTCCATACACACATACATGTCCATACACACATACATGTCCATACACACGTGTCCATACACACATACATGTCCATACACACATACATGTCCATACACACATACATGTCCATTCACACATACATGTCCATACACACATACATGTCCATACACACATACATGTCCATTCACACATACATGTCCATACACACATACATGTCCATACACACATACATGTCCATTCACACATACATGTCCATACACACATACATGTCCATACACACATACATGTCCATACACACATACATGTCCATTCACACATACATGTCCATACACACATACATGTCCATACACACATACATGTCCATACACACATACATGTCCATACACACATACATGTCCATTCACACATACATGTCCATACACACATACATGTCCATACACACACATGTCCATACACACATACATGTCCATACACACATACATGTCCATACACACATACATGTCCATACACACACACATGTCCATACACACATACATGTCCATACACACATACATGTCCATACACACATACATGTCCATACACACATACATGTCCATACACACGTGTCCATACACACATACATGTCCATTCACACATACATGTCCATACACACATACATGTCCATACACACACGTGTCCATACACACATACATGTCCATTCACACATACATGTCCATACACACGTGTCCATACACACATACATGTCCATACACACATACATGTCCATACACACATACATGTCCATTCACACATACATGTCCATACACACATACATGTCCATACACACATGTCCATACACACATACATGTCCATACACTACATGTCCATACACACATACATGTCCATACACACATACATGTCCATACACACATACATGTCCATACACACATACATGTCCATACACACATACATGTCCATACACACATACATGTCCATACACACATACATGTCCATACACACATACATGTCCATACACATACATGTCCATACACACATACATGTCCATTCACACATACATGTCCATACACACATACATGTCCATACACATACATGTCCATACACACATACATGTCCATACACACATACATGTCCATACACACATACATGTCCATTCACACATACATGTCCATACACACATACATGTCACACATACATGTCCATACACACATACATGTCCATACACACATACATGTCCATACACACATACATGTCCATACACACATACATGTCCATTCACACATACATGTCCATACACACATACATGTCCATACACACATACATGTCCATACACACATACATGTCCATACACACATACATGTCCATTCACACATACATGTCCATACACACATACATGTCCATACACACATACATGTCCATACACACATACATGTCCATACACACATACATGTCCATACACACGTGTCCATACACACATACATGTCCATACACATACACACATACATGTCCATACACACATACATGTCCATACACACATACATGTCCATACACACATACATGTCCATTCACACATACATGTCCATTCACACATACATGTCCATACACACGTGTCCATACACACATACATGTCCATACACACATACATGTCCATACACACATACATGTCCATACACACATACATGTCCATACACACATACATGTCCATACACACATACATGTCCATACACACGTGTCCATACACACATACATGTCCATACACACGTGTCCATACACACATACATGTCCATACACACATACATGTCCATACACACATACATGTCCATTCACACATACATGTCCATACACACATACATGTCCATACACACATACATGTCCATACACACATACATGTCCATACACACATACATGTCCATTCACACATACATGTCCATACACACATACATGTCCATACACACATACATATCCATACACACATACATGTCCATACACACATACATGTCCATACACACGTGTCCATACACACATACATGTCCATTCACACATACATGTCCATACACACGTGTCCATACACACATACATGTCCATACACACATACATGTCCATTCACACATACATGTCCATACACACATACATGTCCATACACACATACATGTCCATACACACATACATGTCCATACACACATACACACATACATGTCCATACACACATACATGTCCATACACACATACACACATACATGTCCATTCACACATACATGTCCATTCACACATACATGTCCATACACACATACATGTCCATACACACATACATGTCCATTCACACATACATGTCCATTCACACATACATGTCCATTCACACATACATGTCCATACACACATACATGTCCATACACACATACATGTCCATCCACACGTGTCCATCCACACATACATGTCCATTCACACATACATGTCCATTCACACATACATGTCCATTCACACATACATGTCCATACACACATACATGTCCATCCACACGTGTCCATCCACACATACATGTCCATTCACACATACATGTCCATACACACATACATGTCCATACACACATACATGTCCATTCACACATACATGTCCATTCACACATACATGTCCATACACACATACATGTCCATCCACACATACATGTCCATTCACACATACATGTCCATACACACATACATGTCCATACACACATACATGTCCATACACACATACATGTCCATACACACATACATGTCCATACACACATACATGTCCATACACACATACATGTCCATTCACACATACATGTCCATTCACACATACATGTCCATTCACACATACATGTCCATACACACATACATGTCCATACACACATACATGTCCATACACACATACATGTCCATTCACACATACATGTCCATACACACATACATGTCCATACACACATACATGTCCATCCACACGTGTCCATCCACACATACATGTCCATTCACACATACATGTCCATTCACACATACATGTCCATTCACACATACATGTCCATACACACATACATGTCCATACACCATACACACATACACATCCACACGTGTCCATCCACACATACATGTCCATTACACACATACATGTCCATCCACACATACATGTCACATACATGTCCATACACACATACATGTCCATACACACACATACATGTCCATCACACGTGTCCATCACACATACATGTCCATTCACACATACATGTCCATCCACACATACATGTCCATTCACACATACATGTCCATCATACACACATACATGTCCATTCACACATACATGTCCATTCACACATACATGTCCATACACACATACATGTCCATACACACATACATCACACATACATGTCCATACACACATACATGTCCATACACACATACATGTCCATACACACATACATGTCCATACACACATACATGTCCATACACACATACATGTCCATACACACATACATGTCCATTCACACATACATGTCATACACACATACATGTCCATCACACATACATGTCCATACACACATACATGTCCATACACACATACATGTCCATACATGTCCACACACATGTCCATACATGTCCATACACACATACATGTCCATTCACACATACATGTCCATACACACATACATGTCCATACACACATACATGTCCATCCACACGTGTCCATCCACACATACATGTCCATTCACACATACATGTCCATTCACACATACATGTCCATTCACACATACATGTCCATACACACATACATGTCCATACACACATACACACATACATGTCCATCCACACATGTCCATCCACACATACATGTCCATTCACACATACATGTCCATCCACACATACATGTCCATCCACACATACATGTCCATCCACACATACATGTCCATCCACACATACATGTCCATCCACACGTGTCCATACACACATACATGTCCATCCACACATACATGTCCATACACACATACATGTCCATTCACACATACATGTCCATCCACACATACATGTCCATCCACACATACATGTCCATCCACACATACATGTCCATACACACATACATGTCCATCCACACATACATGTCCATACACACATACATGTCCATACACACATACATGTCCATACACACGTGTCCATACACACATACATGTCCATACACACATACATGTCCATACACACATACATGTCCATACACACATACATGTCCATTCACACATACATGTCCATACACACATACATGTCCATACACACATACATGTCCATACACACATACATGTCCATACACACATACATGTCCATTCACACATACATGTCCATACACACGTGTCCATACACACATACATGTCCATACACACATACATGTCCATACACACATACATGTCCATTCACACATACATGTCCATTCACACATACATGTCCATACACACGTGTCCATACACACATACATGTCCATACACACATACATGTCCATACACACATACATGTCCATACACACATACATGTCCATACACACATACATGTCCATACACACATACATGTCCATACACACATACATGTCCATACACACGTGTCCATACACACATACATGTCCATACACACGTGTCCATACACACATACATGTCCATACACACATACATGTCCATACACACATACATGTCCATTCACACATACATGTCCATACACACATACATGTCCATACACACATACATGTCCATACACACATACATGTCCATACACACATACATGTCCATTCACACATACATGTCCATACACACATACATGTCCATACACACATACATGTCCATACACACATACATGTCCATACACACATACATGTCCATACACACGTGTCCATACACACATACATGTCCATTCACACATACATGTCCATACACACGTGTCCATACACACATACATGTCCATACACACATACATGTCCATTCACACATACATGTCCATACACACATACATGTCCATACACACATACATGTCCATACACACATACATGTCCATACACACATACACACATACATGTCCATACACACATACATGTCCATACACACATACACACATACATGTCCATTCACACATACATGTCCATTCACACATACATGTCCATACACACATACATGTCCATACACACATACATGTCCATTCACACATACATGTCCATTCACACATACATGTCCATTCACACATACATGTCCATACACACATACATGTCCATACACACATACATGTCCATCCACACGTGTCCATCCACACATACATGTCCATTCACACATACATGTCCATTCACACATACATGTCCATTCACACATACATGTCCATACACACATACATGTCCATCCACACGTGTCCATCCACACATACATGTCCATTCACACATACATGTCCATACACACATACATGTCCATACACACATACATGTCCATTCACACATACATATCCATTCACACATACATGTCCATACACACATACATGTCCATCCACACATACATGTCCATTCACACATACATGTCCATACACACATACATGTCCATACACACATACATGTCCATACACACATACATGTCCATACACACATACATGTCCATACACACATACATGTCCATACACACATACATGTCCATACACACATACATGTCCATACACACATACATGTCCATTCACACATACATGTCCATTCACACATACATGTCCATACACACATACATGTCCATACACACATACATGTCCATTCACACATACATGTCCATACACACATACATGTCCATACACACATACATGTCCATCCACACGTGTCCATCCACACATACATGTCCATTCACACATACATGTCCATTCACACATACATGTCCATTCACACATACATGTCCATACACACATACATGTCCATACACACATACACACATACATGTCCATCCACACGTGTCCATCCACACATACATGTCCATTCACACATACATGTCCATCCACACATACATGTCCATCCACACATACATGTCCATCCACACATACATGTCCATCCACACATACATGTCCATCCACACGTGTCCATCCACACATACATGTCCATCCACACATACATGTCCATACACACATACATGTCCATTCACACATACATGTCCATCCACACATACATGTCCATCCACACATACATGTCCATCCACACATACATGTCCATACACACATACATGTCCATCCACACATACATGTCCATACACACATACATGTCCATACACACATACATGTCCATACACACGTGTCCATACACACATACATGTCCATACACACATACATGTCCATACACACATACATGTCCATACACACATACATGTCCATTCACACATACATGTCCATACACACATACATGTCCATACACACATACATGTCCATACACACATACATGTTCATACACACATACATGTCCATTCACACATACATGTCCATACACACATACATGTCCATACACACATACATGTCCATTCACACATACATGTCCATACACACGTGTCCATACACACATACATGTCCATTCACACATACATGTCCATACACACATACATGTCCATTCACACATACATGTCCATACACACGTGTCCATACACACATACATGTCCATTCACACATACATGTCCATACACACATACATGTCCATACACACATACATGTCCATTCACACATACATGTCCATACACACATACATGTCCATACACACATACATGTCCATACACACATACATGTCCATTCACACATACATGTCCATACACACATACATGTCCATACACACATACATGTCCATACACACATACATGTCCATACACACATACATGTCCATTCACACATACATGTCCATACACACATACATGTCCATACACACGTGTCCATACACACATACATGTCCATACACACATACATGTCCATACACACGTGTCCATACACACATACATGTCCATTCACACATACATGTCCATACACACATACATGTCCATACACACATACATGTCCATACACACATACATGTCCATACACACGTGTCCATACACACATACATGTCCATTCACACATACATGTCCATACACACATACATGTCCATACACACGTGTCCATACACACATACATGTCCATTCACACATACATGTCCATACACACGTGTCCATACACACATACATGTCCATACACACATACATGTCCATACACACATACATGTCCATTCACACATACATGTCCATACACACATACATGTCCATACACACGTGTCCATACACACATACATGTCCATACACACGTGTCCATACACACATACATGTCCATACACACGTGTCCATACACACATACATGTCCATACACACGTGTCCATACACACATACATGTCCATACACACATACATGTCCATACACATGTGTCCATACACACATACATGTCCATACACACGTGTCCATACACACATACATGTCCATTCACACATACATGTCCATACACACGTGTCCATACACACATACATGTCCATACACACATACATGTCCATACACACATACATGTCCATACACACATACATGTCCATACACACATACATGTCCATACACACATACATGTCCATTCACACATACATGTCCATACACACATACATGTCCATACACACATACATGTCCATACACACATACATGTCCATACACACATACATGTCCATTCACACATACATGTCCATACACACATACATGTCCATACACACATACATGTCCATACACACATACATGTCCATACACACATACATGTCCATACACACATACATGTCCATACACACGTGTCCATACACACATACATGTCCATACACACATACATGTCCATACACACATACATGTCCATTCACACATACATGTCCATTCACACATACATGTCCATACACACGTGTCCATACACACATACATGTCCATACACACATACATGTCCATACACACATACATGTCCATACACACATACATGTCCATACACACATACATGTCCATACACACGTGTCCATACACACATACATGTCCATACACACGTGTCCATACACACATACATGTCCATACACACATACATGTCCATACACACATACATGTCCATTCACACATACATGTCCATACACACATACATGTCCATACACACATACATGTCCATACACACATACATGTCCATACACACATACATGTCCATTCACACATACATGTCCATACACACATACATGTCCATACACACATACATGTCCATACACACATACATGTCCATACACACATACATGTCCATACACACGTGTCCATACACACATACATGTCCATTCACACATACATGTCCATACACACGTGTCCATACACACATACATGTCCATACACACATACATCTCCATTCACACATACATGTCCATACACACATACATGTCCATACACACATACATGTCCATACACACATACATGTCCATACACACATACACACATACATGTCCATACACACATACATGTCCATACACACATACACACATACATGTCCATTCACACATACATGTCCATTCACACATACATGTCCATACACACATACATGTCCATACACACATACATGTCCATCCACACGTGTCCATCCACACATACATGTCCATTCACACATACATGTCCATTCACACATACATGTCCATTCACACATACATGTCCATACACACATACATGTCCATCCACACGTGTCCATCCACACATACATGTCCATACACACATACATGTCCATACACACATACATGTCCATTCACACATACATGTCCATTCACACATACATGTCCATACACACATACATGTCCATACACACATACATGTCCATACACACATACATGTCCATTCACACATACATGTCCATACACACATACATGTCCATACACACATACATGTCCATCCACACGTGTCCATCCACACATACATGTCCATTCACACATACATGTCCATTCACACATACATGTCCATTCACACATACATGTCCATACACACATACATGTCCATACACACATACACACATACATGTCCATACACACATACATGTCCATACACACATACATGTCCATACACACATACATGTCCATACACACATACATGTCCATACACACATACATGTCCATACACACATACATGTCCATACACACATACATGTCCATACACACATACATTGTCCATACACACATACATGTCCATTCACACATACATGTCCATTCACACATACATGTCCATACACACATACATGTCCATACACACATACATGTCCATACACACATACATGTCCATACACACATACATGTCCATTCACACATACATGTCCATACACACATACATGTCCATACACACATACATGTCCATCCACACGTGTCCATCCACACATACATGTCCATCCACACATACATGTCCATACACACGTGTCCATCCACACATACATGTCCATACACACATACATGTCCATACACACATACATGTCCATACACACGTGTCCATCCACACATACATGTCCATACACACGTGTCCATCCACACATACATGTCCATACACACATACATGTCCATACACACATACATGTCCATACACACGTGTCCATCCACACATACATGTCCATACACACATACATGTCCATACACACGTGTCCATCCACACATACATGTCCATACACACATACATGTCCATACACACATACATGTCCATCCACACGTGTCCATCCACACATACATGTCCATACACACATACATGTCCATACACACATACATGTCCATACACACATACATGTCCATTCACACATACATGTCCATTCACACATACATGTCCATTCACACATACATGTCCATACACACATACATGTCCATACACACATACAAACATACACACATACATGTCCATACACACATACACACATACATGTCCATACACACATACATGTCCATACACACATACATGTCCATTCACACATACATGTCCATACACACATACATGTCCATACACACATACATGTCCATACACACATACATGTCCATACACACATACATGTCCATACACACATACATGTCCATACACACATACACACATACATGTCCATTCACACATACATGTCCATACACACATACATGTCCATACACACATACATGTCCATACACACATACATGTCCATTCACACATACATGTCCATACACACATACATGTCCATACACACATACACACATACATGTCCATACACACATACATGTCCATACACACATACATGTCCATTCACACATACATGTCCATTCACACATACATGTCCATACACACATACATGTCCATACACACATACATGTCCATACACACATACATGTCCATACACACATACATGTCCATACACACATACATGTCCATACACACATACATGTCCATACACACATACACACATACATGTCCATTCACACATACATGTCCATACACACATACATGTCCATACACACATACATGTCCATACACACATACACACATACATGTCCATTCACACATACATGTCCATACACACATACATGTCCATACACACATACATGTCCATACACACATACACACATACATGTCCATTCACACATACATGTCCATACACACATACATGTCCATACACACATACATGTCCATACACACATACATGTCCATTCACACATACATGTCCATACACACATACATGTCCATCCACACATACATGTCCATACACACATACATGTCCATACACACATACATGTCCATACACACATACATGTCCATTCACACATACATGTCCATACACACATACATGTCCATCCACACATACATGTCCATCCACACATACATGTCCATACACACATACACACATACATGTCCATACACACGTGTCCATACACACATACACACATACATGTCCATTCACACATACATGTCCATACACACATACATGTCCATCCACACATACATGTCCATCCACACATACATGTCCATACACACATACACACATACATGTCCATCCACACATACATGTCCATACACACATTCACACATACATGTCCATACACACATACATGTCCATACACACATACACACATACATGTCCATCCACACATACATGTCCATCCACACATACATGTCCATACACACATACACACATACATGTCCATCCACACATACATGTCCATACACACATACACACATACATGTCCATCCACACATACATGTCCATCCACACATACATGTCCATTCACACATACATGTCCATACACACATACATGTCCATCCACACATACATGTCCATCCACACATACATGTCCATACACACATACACACATACATGTCCATACACACGTGTCCATACACACATACATGTCCATACACACATACATGTCCATACACACATACATGTCCAATCACACATACATGTCTATACACACATACATGTCCATACACATACATGTCCATACACACATACATGTCCATACACACATACATGTCCATACACACATACATGTCCATACACACATACATGTCCATACACACATACATGTCCATACACACATACATGTCCATACACATACATGTCCATACACACATACGTGTCCATACACACATACATGTCCATACACACATACATGTCCATACACACATACATGTCCAATCACACATACATGTCCATCCACACATACATGTCCATACACACATACATGTCCATACACACATACATGTCCATACACACATACATGTCCATACATACGTACACAGTCCAGTTAACCCCCAGGGGTCTTTCTGTGTATAGAGGAACCTCCTTTATAGATCCCTTCTGTCTCCTTCCTCGATGGCGAGCTGTGCTGTTTGGAGAGAGGGCTCCACCTAGAGGCCAAGTGGAGGAATGACCCCGGGAGTCAGAGACAAGAGGACACAAACTGTACTCTCTCTCACCAAAGTGTCTAGGATTGCAAAATTCCCAGTAGCTCTCAATGATACTATGTTATGGGAGAATAAATGATGCAGACAGGATTAGATTAGACCAGGTTACCCTCCTCTGTTTAATGGCTGTGCCTAACTGTAACTTAGAGACCCCAACTTCCTGTTTTAACGTTGACATGTGATGCGAGGAGGAAGGTTTTTTCGTTCACACAGATTAAAGCCCACTTCGTCCTCCTTCTCCATTCAACGTGTCTCGTAGTCCGGGATTATTATTAATCTGTGTTGGGGAAACCGGTCCTGTGTTTTCCCCCATTTCCTGTCCTGTCCTCACAGACTGACTGTGTTTTCCCCCATTTCCTGTCCTGTCCTCACAGACTGACTGTGTTTTCCCCGATATCCTGTCCTGTCCTCACAGACTGACTGTGTTTTCCCCATTTCCTGTCCTGTCCTCACAGACTGACTGTGTTTTCCCCCATTTCCTGTCCTGTCCTCACAGACTGACTGTGTTTTCCCCCATTTCCTGTCCTGTCCTCACAGACTGACTGTGTTTTCCCCCATTTCCTATCCTGTCCTCACAGACTGACTGTGTTTTCCCCCATTTCCTGTCCTGTCCTCACAGACTGACTGTGTTTTCCCCCATTTCCTGTCCTGTCCTCACAGACTGACTGTGTTTTCCCCATTTCCTGTCCTGTCCTCACAGACTGACTGTGTTTTCCCCATTTCCTGTCCTGTCCTCACAGACTGACTGTGTTTTCCCCCATTTCCTGTCCTGTCCTCACAGACTGACTGTGTTTTCCCCCATTTCCTGTCCTGTCCTCACAGACTGACTGTGTTTTTCCCCATTTCCTGTCCTGTCCTCACAGACTGACTGTGTTTTCCCCCATTTCCTGTCCTGTCCTCACAGACTGACTGTGTTTTCCCCCATTTCCTCTCCTGTCCTCACAGACTGACTGTGTTTTCCCCCATTTCCTGTCCTGTCCTCACAGACTGACTGTGTTTTCCCCCATTTCCTGTCCTGTCCTCACAGACTGACTGTGTTTTTCCCCATTTCCTGTCCTGTCCTCACAGACTGACTGTGTTTTCCCCCATTTCCTGTCCTGTCCTCACAGACTGACTGCCTCTTCTTTAACTACTGATCAGCTGTCTGTTTTTAGACCCAGATCACTAGATCATCTCACTGTCGTCCATTAAAAAGGTACATCGATTCCCTCATTTACATACCTAGTGTTGACCTGGTACACAGCCTCTTCCTCTGTGGGCTGCCTATAACAGACACACAGTGTTGACCTGGTACACAGCCTCTTCCTCTGTGGGCTGCCTATAACAGACACACAGTGTTGACCTGGTACACAGCCTCTTCAGCTGTGGGCTGCCTATAACACACAGTGTTGACCTGGTACACAGCCTCTTCAGCTGTGGGCTGCCTATAACACACAGTGTTGACCTGGTACACAGCCTCTTCCTCTGTGGGCTGCCTATAACAGACACACAGTGTTGACCTGGTACACAGCCTCTTCCTCTGTGGGCTGCCTATAACAGACACACAGTGTTGACCTGGTACACAGCCTCTTCAGCTGTGGGCTGCCTATAACACACAGTGTTGACCTGGTACACAGACTCTTCCTCTGTGGGCTGCCTATAACAGACACACAGTGTTGACCTGGTACACAGCCTCTTCCTCTGTGGGCTGCCTATAACAGACACACAGTGTTGACCTGGTACACAGCCTCTTCAGCTGTGGGCTGCCTATAACACACAGTGTTGACCTGGTACACAGCCTCTTCCTCTGTGGGCTGCCTATAACAGACACACAGTGTTGACCTGGTACACAGCCTCTTCCTCTGTGGGCTGCCTATAACACACAGTGTTGACCTGGTACACAGCCTCTTCCTCTGTGGGCTGCCTATAACAGACACACAGTGTTGACCTGGTACACAGCCTCTTCAGCTGTGGGCTGCCTATAACACACAGTGTTGACCTGGTACACAGCCTCTTCCTCTGTGGGCTGCCTATAACAGACACACAGTGTTGACCTGGTACACAGCCTCTTCCTCTGTGGGCTGCCTATAACACACAGTGTTGACCTGGTACACAGCCTCTTCCTCTGTGGGCTGCCTATAACAGACACACACACAATGTTTGTGTTGTTGTTCATCTCCTGCTCCTGATGTTTTATAGTGTCGTAGCCTAATGTTCTGTACTCTGATAGGACCCTTGTTTTATAGTGTTGTAGCCTAATGTTCTGTACTCTGATAAGACCCTTGTTTTATAGTGTTGTAGCCTAATGTTCTGTACTCTGATAGGACCCTTGTTTTATAGTGTTGTAGCCTAATGTTCTGTACTCTGATAGGACCCTTGTTTTATAGTGTTGTAGCCTAATGTTCTGTACTCTGATAGGACCCTTGTTTTATAGTGTTGTAGCCTAATGTTCTGTACTCTGATAGGACCCTTGTTTTATAGCCCATTCTCCTCGCCTCTTCCTCAAAGCCCGTTCTCCTCCTCTCTTCCTCAAAGCCCGTTCTCCTTGCCTCTTCCTAAAAACCCGTTCTCCTCGCCTCTTCCTCAAAGCCCGTTCTCCTCCTCTCTTCCTCAAAGCCCGTTCTCCTCCTCTCTTCCTCAAAGCCCGTTCTCCTCGCCTCTTCCTCAAAGCCCGTTCTTCTCCTCTCTTCCTCAAAGCCCGTTCTCCTCCTCTCTTCCTCAAAGCCCGTTCTCCTCGCCTCTTCCTCAAAGCCCGTTCTCCTCGCCTCTTCCTCAAAGCCCGTTCTCCTCCTCTCTTCCTCAAAGCCCGTTCTCCTCGCCTCTTCCTCAAAGCCCGTTCTCCTCGCCTCTTCCTCAAAGCCCGTTCTCCTCCTCTCTTCCTCAAAGCCCGTTCTCCTCCTCTCTTCCTCAAAGCCCGTTCTCTTCGCCTCTTCCTCAAAGCCCGTTCTCCTCGCCTCTTCCTCAAAGCCCGAGAGAGAGAGAGAGAGAGAGAGAGAGAGAGAGAGACAGAGAGAGAGAGAGAGAGACAGAGAGAGAGAGAGACAGAGAGAGATGTACAACGCGTTTGGCCCAGTCGTCGTGATAAGAGTGGCAGGTTATCTGCATTAAACGTGTTGGGGGACAAACCTTCACATAAATATCAGTTGCATCACAACAACAATTGTTATCACATGTGTATAAAACATGCAGGTGCGCAACACTGTGAGTTGCTTTGAATAAAAGCCTTGGCTAAAATGGCAATGTAGGAGGATGAAAGGAAGGAGATGAGGCACGCGGTTTAGTTTTGTACAACTTTTACTAAAACGGTGCAGACTGGAACCGAATACCGTGTCAAAAAACAACAACTGCTCTCTGACAAGGCACTGCAGCCATCCTTCAGAATCACCACACCTCTTTCTCTCCCGTCCAATCAAATCCATTAGAATCACCACACCTCTTTCTCTCCCGTCCAATCAAATCCATTAGAATCACCACACCTCTTTCTCTCCCGTCCAATCAAATCCATTAGAATCACCACACCTCTTTCTCTCCCGTCCAATCAAATCCATTAGAATCACCACACCTCTTTCTCTCCCGTCCAATCAAATCCATTAGAATCACCACACCTCTTTCTCTCCCGTCCAATCAAATCCATTAGAATCACCACACCTCTTTCTCTCCCGTCCAATCAAATCCATTAGAATCACCACACCTCTTTCTCTCCCGTCCAATCAAATCCATTAGAATCACCACACCTCTTTCTCTCCCGTCCAATCAAATCCATTAGAATTACCACACCACTTTCGCTCCCGTCCAATCAAATCCTTTAGATTCACCACACCACTTTCTCTCCCGTCCAATCAAATGTTTCATATCATCACCACAGTATCAGTATTTACACAGAAACAATGAGCAAAACATAAGAAAAGAAGAAACAAACCCTCCCAAAAACACATCTCCATGTTGACCTCTGTGTCACAAATAATAAACAGAGAGATACCAACATAGTACCCATTATATAGGAATGTAGGTAAGGGAGTGTGGTAGACAGACAGGAGGTGTAGAGTACAGTCGTCCCTAAGAGTAACATGAGCCTTTAAAAGACCAGTGTCCCTCCCAGGCCACCATACCGTATCAGGCAGATCACTGTAAACTCAGTTTAAACTGTAAACTCAGTTTAAACTGAAACAGTTGAACCAATGGAGACCTGGATAGAAGTCACATGTTCAGTCATCAACTGTTTTCCCTCCATAGACCTTCTGAACAGCATGTTTCTGTCCTGTCTTCAGATGCTCTACGTAACAGACCTGTGTAAACCAGTTGTTGACAGTGTTCTGAAAGACTGATGTATTTTAACCCTCTGAACATGTTCCTCTTGTGTGAATCAGAACGACTTACAACATACTTTTATTGTCACAATTATTATACAGTGTCTTATTCAGTACAGAGTTGTAACCTGTTGGGTTGGTCACCATGTGGATACAAATACATTGAACATGTCCCTGGGCTCTTCCTCTGTTAGACAGAATGAGAGATAGGGGGAGAGGGGGGGGTGGAGAGGGAGGGAGGGAGGAGGGAGAGGGAGAGAGTGGGAGGGAGGGAGAGAGAGGGGGAGGGAGAGGGAGGGAGGGAGGAGGGAGAGGGAGGGTTGGAGAGGGAAAGGGAGGGAGAGGGGGAGGGAGGGAGGGGAGGGAGAGGGAGGGAGAGAGAGGGAGGGGGAGGGAGGGGAGGGGGAGGGAGGGAGGGAGGGAGGGAGGGAGGGAGGGAGGGAGGGAGGGGGAGGGAGGGGAGGGAGGGAGGGAGGGAGGGAGGGAGAGGGGGAGGGGAGAGGGAGAGGGAGGGAGGGGGAGGGAGGGAAAGAGAGGAGAGGGAGGGAGAGGGAGAGAGGGAGGGAGGGAGGGGGAGGGGAGAGGGAGGGAGAGGGAGGGAGAGAGAGGGAGGGAGAGGGGGAGGGAAAGAGAGGGAGAGGGAGGGAGGGGGAGAGGGAGGGAAAGAGAGGGAGAGGGAGGGAGAGAAGGAGAGAGAGGGAGGGAGAGAGGGAGAGAGAGGGAGGGAGAGAGGGAGAGAGAGGGAGGGAGAGAGGGAGGGAGAGGGGGAGGGAAAGAGAGGGAGAGGGAGGGAGGGGGAGAGGGAGGGAAAGAGAGGGAGAGGGAGGGAGGGAGGGGGAGAGGGAGGGAGAGAGGGAGAGAGAGGGAGGGAGAGAGGGAGAGAGAGGGAGGGAGAGAGGGAGAGAGAGGGATGGAGAGGGGGAGGGAAAGAGAGGGAGAGGGAGGGAGGGGGGAGAGGGAGAGAGGGAGAGGGAGGGGGAGAGGTAGGGAGAGGGAGGGAGGGAGACAGAGAGAGAGAGGGAGGGAGGGAGGGAGGGAGAGGGAGAGGGAGAGAGAGGGAGGGGGAGAGGGAGGGAGAGGGAGGGAGGGAGAGGGGGAGGGAAAGAGAGGGAGAGGGAGAGAGAGAGAGAGAGAGAGAGAGAGAGAGAGAGAGAGAGAGAGAGGGAGGGAGGGAGGGAGGGAGAGGGAGGGAGGGAGAGGGGGAGGGAGAGAGAGGGAGAGGGAGGGAGAGAGAGATAATTGGTGGGTGATGACAAATGCCCCTGGACACTTCTTCTGTTAGAGATAGAGGGGGGAGAGGGGGGTGCTGTCAGCTTGGTGCTTGGCCTTAACATAGGTACAGTACAGTAAGTCCAGCATACAGTAGGGCTGTACAGGGTTGAGGTTGGGGAGTGATGATGTCAGTAATCCAGTCATTTTAGCTAAACTGACAGTATGCAGCTAGCTCAGCTAACCAACCCAGCTATCCTAGCTAAACTGACAGTATGCAGCTAGCTCAGCTAACCAATCCAGCTATCCTAGCTAAACTGACAGTATGCAGCTAGCTCAGCTAACCAATCCAGCTATCCTAGCTAAACTGACAGTATGCAGCTAGCTCAGCTAACCAACCCAGCTATCCTAGCTAAACTGACAGTATGCAGCTAGCTCAGCTAACCAACCCAGCTATCCTAGCTAAACTGACAGTATGCAGCTAGCTCAGCTAACCAATCCAGCTATCCTAGCTAAACTGACAGTATGCAGCTAGCTAAGCTAACTAATCCAGCTATCCTAGCTAAACTGACAGTATGCAGCTAGCTAAGCTAACCAATCCAGCTATCCTAGCTAAACTGACAGTATGCAGCTAGCTCAGCTAACCAATGCTGCTAGCTTAGCTAGGGGTCGGGAAAAAGCCTACTGAAAGAAAACATTCTGTGCTGGGCTCTCCCGGACGTTACAAATCTGTAAGCCCACAACAGCTCACTATTTTCACAGCACTTTCGAGATTCAATGTGAATTTATAAAATTGCAATCAAGTACTGTTGAAGTGAAGCTGGACACAAAAGTCAAGATAGCTATCAGAACAAAAATAGAATCCCCTAGTGGACCAGCAGCCACAGCTAAGAGCTAGAATCCCCCAGTGGACCAGCAGCTAAGAGCTAGAATCCCCTAGTGGACCAGCAGCCACAGCTAAGAGCTAGAATCCCCTAGTGGACCAGCAGCCACAGCTAAGAGCTAGAATCCCCTAGTGGACCAGCAGCTAAGAGCTAGAATCCCCTAGTGGACCAGCAGCTAAGAGCTAGAATCCCCTAGTGGACCAGCAGCTAAGAGCTAGAATCACCTAGTGGACCAGCAGCCACAGCTAAGAGCTAGAATCCCCTAGTGGACCAGCAGCCACAGCTAAGAGCTATAATCCCCTAGTGGACCAGCAGCCACAGCTAAGAGCTAGAATCCCCTAGTGGACCAGCAGCTAAGAGCTAGAATCCCCTAGTGGACCAGCAGCTAAGAGCTAGAATCCCCTAGTGGACCAGCAGCTAAGAGCTAGAATCCCCTAGTGGACCAGCAGCTAAGAGCTAGAATCCCCTAGTGGACCAGCAGCCACAGCTAAGAGCTAGAATCACCCAGTGGACTAGCAGCTAAGAGCTAGAATCACCCAGTGGACCAGCAGCCACAGCTAAGAGCTAGAATCCCCTAGTGGACCAGCAGCTAAGAGCTAGAATCACCCAGTGGACCAGCAGCCACAGCTAAGAGCTAGAATCACCCAGTGGACCAGCAGCCACAGCTAAGAGCTAGAATCCCCTAGTGGACCAGCAGCTAAGAGCTAGAATCCCCTAGTGGACCAGCAGCCACAGCTAAGAGCTAGAATCCCCTAGTGGACCAGCAGCCACAGCTAAGAGCTAGAATCCCCTAGTGGACCAGCAGCTAAGAGCTAGAATCCCCTAGTGGACCAGCAGCCACAGCTAAGAGCTAGAATCCCCTAGTGGACCAGCAGCCACAGCTAAGAGCTAGAATCCCCTAGTGGACCAGCAGCTAAGAGCTAGAATCCCCTAGTGGACCAGCAGCCACAGCTAAGAGCTAGAATCCCCTAGTGGACCAGCAGCCACAGTTAAGAGCTAGAATCCCCTAGTGGACCAGCAGTTAAGAGCTAGAATCACCCAGTGGACCAGCAGCTAAGAGCTAGAATCACCCAGTGGACCAGCAGCCACAGCTAAGAGCTAGAATCACCCAGTGGACCAGCAGCCACAGCTAAGAGCTAGAATCACCCAGTGGACCAGCAGCTAAGAGCTAGAATCCCCTAGTGGACCAGCAGCTAAGAGCTAGAATCCCCTAGTGGACCAGCAGCCACAGCTAAGAGCTAGAATCCCCTAGTGGACCAGCAGCTAAGAGCTAGAATCACCCAGTGGACCAGCAGCTAAGAGCTAGAATCCCCTAGTGGACCAGCAGCTAAGAGCTAGAATCCCCTAGTGGACCAGCAGTTAAGAGCTAGAATCCCCTAGTGGACCAGCAGCTAAGAGCTAGAATCCCCTAGTGGACCAACAGCTAAGAGCTAGAATCCCCTAGTGGACCAGCAGTTAAGAGCTAGAATCCCCTAGTGGACCAACAGCTAAGAGCTAGAATCCCCTAGTGGACCAGCAGCCACAGCTAAGAGCTAGAATCCCCTAGTGGACCAGCAGCTAAGAGCTAGAATCCCCTAGTGGACCAACAGCTAAGAGCTAGAATCCCCTAGTGGACCAGCAGCCACAGCTAAGAGCTAGAATCCCCTAGTGGACCAGCAGCTAAGAGCTAGAATCCCCTAGTGGACCAGCAGCCACAGTTAAGAGCTAGAATCCACTAGTGGACCAGCAGCCACAGCTAAGAGCTAGAATCCCCTAGTGGACCAGCAGTTAAGAGCTAGAATCCCCTAGTGGACCAGCAGCCACAGCTAAGAGCTAGAATCCCCTAGTGGACCAGCAGCTAAGAGCTAGAATCCCCTAGTGGACCAGCAGCCACAGCTAAGAGCTAGAATCCCCTAGTGGACCAGCAGTTAAGAGCTAGAATCCCCTAGTGGACCAGCAGTTAAGAGCTAGAATCCCCTAGTGGACCAGCAGCCACAGCTAAGAGCTAGAATCCCCTAGTGGACCAGCAGCCATAGTTAAGAGCTAGAATCCCCTAGCAGCCACAGCTAAGAGCTAGAATCCCCTAGCAGCCACAGCTAAGAGCTAGAATCCCCTAGCAGCCACAGCTAAGAGCTAGAATCCCCTAGCAGCCACAGCTAAGAGCTAGAATCCCCTAGCAGCCACAGCTAAGAGCTAGAATCCCCTAGCAGCCACAGCTAAGAGCAGCTAGCAGCCACAGCTAAGAGCTAGAATCCCCTAGCAGCCACAGCTAAGAGCTAGAATCCCCTAGCAGCCACAGCTAAGAGCTAGAATCCCCTAGCAGCCACAGCTAAGAGCTAGAATCCCCTAGCAGCCACAGTTAAGAGCTAGAATCCCCTAGCAGCCACAGCTAAGAGCTAGAATCCCCTAGCAGCCACAGCTAAGAGCTAGAATCCCTAGCAGCCACAGCTAAGAGCTAGAATCCCTAGCAGCCACAGCTAAGAGCTAGAATCCCCTAGCAGCCACAGCTAAGAGCTAGAATCCCCTAGCAGCCACAGCTAAGAGCTAGAATCCCCTAGCAGCCACAGCTAAGAGCTAGAATCCCCTAGCAGCCACAGCTAAGAGCTAGAATCCCCTAGCAGCCACAGCTAAGAGCTAGAATCCCCTAGCAGCCACAGCTAAGAGCTAGAATCCCCTAGCAGCCACAGCTAAGAGCTAGAATCCCTCCTATTGGTCAAGTAGTTGACTTGTTTTATATAGGGAATATGTTCTTCAGGTATTGCTCAAAAGCTCCTCTTATTCCTTTACTATTCCTATACATATTCCTTCCTCAAATAGGGCACTTCTTTTGGCTCAAAGTAGTGCACTACAATAGGTAATAGGGAGCCATTTCAGATTTGCCCGTAACCTAAATGAGCCACCCGCTGACCAGTATCATGACACACGACAAACCAACAGGCTCAGCTTTAAATGGGTCTGTTTGGCTGAAAGACTGTCTCAACCAATCACAATCCTCAGTCAATAAATAAATAAATAAATAGATAAATACATTATGTACAGCACGTCATCGAAGGTGAATAAATCAAAGTGGGACCAGTTGATTAAAAGCCTGTAGTGTTTGTGTGAAGCAGGAAACCAGACAGTCAGGAACCCTCAAGCTCACTACATGAATACTTAAGGTTAGAGAGGCAGTGAGGCTTTTCAAGGCAATGTTTCCGGGTTCAGGGAGATCCCGCTCACAGTAAACACTACATACGGTGGCTCAATGGGATAATGCCTTTAAAAGCAGAAATACCTAGAACCTGCTATTGGCTGGGGGGGGAGGGGGGGGCTGGCCTGTACCTCTACCTGTACCTCTACCTGTACCTCTACCTGTACCTCTATCTGTACCTCTACCTGTACCTCTACCTGTACCTCTACCTGTACCTCTATCTGTACCTCTACCTGTACCTCTATCCTACCTGTACCTCTATCCTGTACCTCTATCTGTACCTCTACCTGTACCTCTACCTGTACCTCTATCTGTACCTCTACCTGTACCTCTTATCTGTACCTCTATCTGTACCTCTACCTGTACCTCTTATCTGTACCTCTATCTGTACCTCTACCTGTACCTCTACCTGTACCTCTACCTCACCCATATCATCCCTGTCACCTCCACCTGAGAGCCAAGTACAGACTGTTATCTTTAGGACTGGAGCTGAAGGAATGTTACAACAGCTGTCTGCCTGGGGGTCTGTGTGTGTGTGTGTGTGTGTGTGTGTGTGTGTGTGTGTGTGTGTGTGTGTGTGTGTGTGTGTGTGTGTGTGTGTGTGTGTGTGTGTGTGTGTGTGTGTGTGTGTGTGTGTGTGTGTGTGTGTGTGTGTGTGTGTGTACCCAAGCCGTACCTAAATATAGCATGAGAAATTTACCCTGTGTGGCGTAAGGAGGTGTAAGCTACGCTGTCAACTGTTACAGTCAACTCAACCTGGACGTCATTATGAATCAACTGTTACAGTCAACTCAACCTGGACGTCCTTATGAATCAACTGTTACAGTCAACTCAACCTGGACGTCATTATGAATCAACTGTTACAGTCAACTCAACCTGGACGTCCTTATGAATCAACTGTTACAGTCAACTCAACCTGGACGTCATTATGAATCAACTGTTAGTCAACTCAACCTGGACGTTCTTATGAATCAACTGTTACAGTCAACTCAACCTGGACGTCATTATGAATCAACTGTTACAGTCAACTCAACCTGGACGTCATTATGAATCAACTGTTACAGTCAACTCAACCTGGACGTCATTATGAATCAACTGTTACAGTCAACTCAACCTGGACGTCATTATGAATCAACTGTTACAGTCAACTCAACCTGGACGTCATTATGAATCAACTGTTACAGTCAACTCAACCTGGACGTCATTATGAATCAACTGTTACAGTCAACTCAACCTGGACGTCCTTATGAATCAACTGTTACAGTCAACTCAACCTGGAAGTCATTATGAATCAACTGTTAGTCAACTCAATGAATCAACTGTTACAGTCAACTCAACCTGGACGTCATTATGAATCAACTGTTATCAACTCAACCTGGACGTCCTTATGAATCAACTGTTAGTCAACTCAACCTGGACGTCATTATGAATCAACTGTTACAGTCAACTCAACCTGCACGTCCTTATGAATCAACTGTCATTATTACAGTCAACTCAAACCTGGTTACAGTCAACTCAACCTGGACGTCATTATGAATCAACTGTTACAGTCAACTCAACCTGGACGTCATTATGAATCAACTGTTACAGTCAACTCAACCTGGACGTCATTATGAATCAACTGTTACAGTCAACTCAACCTGGACGTCCTTATGAATCAACTGTTAGTCAACTCAACCTGGACGTCATTATGAATCAACTGTTAGTCAACTCAACCTGGAAGTCATTATGAATCAACTGTTAGTCAACTCAACCTGGACGTCATTATGAATCAACTGTTACAGTCAACTCAACCTGGACGTCATTATGAATCAACTGTTACAGTCAACTCAACCTGGACGTCATTATGAATCAACTGTTACAGTCAACTCAACCTGGACGTCCTTATGAATCAACTGTTACAGTCAACTCAACCTGGACGTCATTATGAATCAAATCCTCAGAAGGAAGCAAGCTGAGGACCCCCCCCCCCTCACACACACACACACACACACACACACACACACACACACACACACACACACACACACAGCAGTAAGGAGAGCTGGTTCACCAGGTGAAGTTTATAATAGAAATGAGATTATTACAAGGACTGCAAAACTTGGCCCTTTTGACAGAGCCGCCATCTTGAATGAGGACCACAAAGCATGCTGGGTAAAGGGCTCAGTCGTAGTAGTGGTCAGGGTAGACGTTGCTCATATTCACAGATCTAGGATCAGCTTGCTCTACCCACATCCTAACCTTAACCATTAGGGGACTCATATTCACAGATCTAGGATCAGCTTGCTCTACCCACATCCTAACCTTGGCCATTAGGAGAAAGTCAAAATATCTGACCCTGTATCAGTTGTTAACCTGGTCTTAAATCTCCAATATAACTGGAGGCCATCGTTCCCTCCCTCACCGTTGTGGAACGTCCTCAGTTTCACACACAGAGTCAGTTTGTATTGAGTTGATTCAGAGACACAACGACCGTGTGTGTGTGTGTGTGTGTGTGTGTGTGTGTGTGTGTGTGTGTGTGTGTGTGTGTGTGTGTGTGTGTGTGTGTGTGTGTGTGTGTGTGTGTGTGTGTGTGTGTGTGTGTGTGTGTGTGTGTGTATAACTGTAACGGACAGTGTAAACGGAGGTACATAGCATCAAGACGTTGAAGTAAGTCATGATGCCGGGAGGTAAAACCATGGCACAATGGATGTACATAACGGCCCTCCTCTCCCATCTAACCACTGATACTAAACTGACCACAGAATGGAAGGGCAAACAGAATGGTAGGTAAGGCCAAGCTTATAACCAATCAGCATCAGCTAGTGTATGTAAAGTGGAATAGAGTCTCTGTAGCCTCAGTGTGTCCTGACCCTGACCTCTGCAGGGTCTGATCAGGTGACCTCTGGGTAGAATCTTCAGGATTGACCCCAGTGTTTCCTGGGTAGTGTAGTTGTTTTTGTCCTGTACTGTAAAGCCTCAGACACGTATCCTCCCTCCACACAGGAATTCATTCTCAGTTGTCCTCAGATTCCCAAAATAATGTTTACAAAAATAAAATAATAGTAGTAGTAATATCAACAACAAAAAGAGAGAGATGAATCGGCATGACAACGAGCAGGTAAAGCGTGCAGCTCTGGCGCGTTATTCCACAGAGGCATTTTTCTTCTTTAGTTCTTTGCTAAGACATGGAGAGGAGAGGGTCTGACGTCGCCCCATTCTCACACAGAGAGACACGGAGATGTCACCGTCTGGTCGTCTGGTGGAGTTCCCTTTTGTGTGTGTGTTTACAGTGTGTGTGTGTTTACAGTGTGTGTGTGTGTGTACAGTGTGTGTGTGTGTGTGTGTGTGTGTGTGTGTGTGTGTGTGTGTGTGTGTGTGTGTGTGTGTGTGTGTGTGTGTGTGTGTGTGTGTGTGTGTGTGTGTGTGTGTGTGTGTGTGTACAGTGTGTGTGTGTGTGTGTGTGTGTGTGTGTGTGTGTGTGTGTACAGTGTGTGTGTGTACAGTGTGTACAGTGTGTACAGTGTGTACAGTGTGTACAGTGTGTACAGTGTGTGTGTACAGTGTGTGTGTGTGTACAGTGTGTGTGTGTGTACAGTGTGTGTGTGTGTGTTCAATGATCCTGTGCATCCCAGACTTATCCCTTTCTCCACTTGGAGTCCATCACAGCCATGTTAAACTGTCCTGTCTGGTCTGTACAGAACATCCCTCTGATCCAATAAACTCACTTTTTTATTTTAAATAGTTTATCCCTCTACAAAAAATCCCTCTTTCCTGTAAACGTTCCCTGGTTGATCCTAGCTGGAGCAGAGATCCTAGCTGGAGCAGAGATCCTAGCTGGAGCAGAGATCCTGGCTGGAGCAGAGATCCTGGCTGGAGCAGAGATCCTGGCTGGAGCAGAGATCGTGGCTGGCTCCATCGACATCGTCATCATTCCTCCTCTGCGTTCGTTGGGCTGAAGTAATGGAGTGGTCGGTAGTTGGGGTCGGGGATTGGTAGGCAGGTCAGTTGGTAGTTGGATAAGGTGGTAGGTTAGAGGGGGATGTGATGGTATCCGAGGGGGGGCTACTCGATGACCATGCAGCGTGTCAGGTGTAGTGAGTAGTACTTGAAGAGTTCGGCTGTGGCTCCAGGACAGTTGGTCAACTCCAACTCCTCTAGATCCTGGATCTGGATCAAACCAGATAGACCTGTAGTGGTTAGGAGTGGACAACCTGGGGGGGGGGGCAGAGAGATAGAGAGAGAGGTGGAGAGAGGAGCATGAGAGAGAGGGAGAAGCAGAGAAAGGGAGGCAGAGAGAAGAGAGAAAGAAAGAGATGGGGAGGGAGGCAGAGAGAGGAGAGAAAGAGAGAGATGTGGAGGGAGGGAGGCAAAGAGAAGAGAGAAAGAGAGAGATGGGGAGGGAGGCAGAGAGAGGAGAGAAAGAGAGAGATGGGGAGGGAGGCAGAGAGAGGAGAGCAAGAGAGAGATGGGGAGGGAGGCAGAGAGAGGAGAGAAAGAGAGAGATGGGGAGAGAGGAGAGAAAGAGAGAGATGTGGAGGGAGGCAGAGAGAGGAGAGCAAGAGAGAGATGGGGAGGGAGGCAGAGAGAGGAGAGAAAGAGAGAGATGGGGAGGGAGGCAGAGAGAAGAGAGAAAGAGAGAGATGGGGAGGGAGGCACAGAGAGGAGAGCAAGAGAGAGATGGGGAGGGAGGCAGAGAGAGGAGAGAAAGAGAGAGAGGGAGGGGGAGGGAGGCAGAGAGAGGAGAGAAAGAGAGAGATGGGGAGGGAGGCAGAGAGAGGAGAGAAAGAGAGAGATGGGGAGGGAGGCAGAGAGAGGAGAGCAAGAGAGAGATGGGGAGGGAGGCAGAGAGAGGAGAGAAAGAGAGAGATGGGGAGGGAGGCAGAGAGAGGAGAGCAAGAGAGAGATGGGGAGGGAGGCAGAGAGAGGAGAGAAAGAGAGAGATGGGGAGGGAGGCAGAGAGAAGAGAGAAAGAGAGAGATGGGGAGGGAGGCAGAGAGAGGAGAGAAAGAGAGAGATGGGGAGGGAGGCAGAGAGAGGAGAGAAAGAGAGAGATGGGGAGGGAGGCAGAGAGAAGAGAGAAAGAGAGAGATGGGGAGGGAGGCAGAGAGAAGAGAGAAAGAGAGAGATGGGGAGGGAGGCAGAGAGAGGAGAGAAAGAGAGAGATGGGGGGGGGAGGCAGAGAGAGGAGAGAAAGAGAGAGATGGGGAGGGAGGGAGGCAGAGAGAAGAGAGAAAGAGAGAGATGGGGAGGGAGGCAGAGAGAGGAGAGAAAGAGAGAGATGGGGAGGGAGGCAGAGAGAGGAGAGAAAGAGAGAGATGGGGAGGGAGGCAGGGAGGCAGAGAAAGAGAGAGATGGGGAGAGGCAGAGAGAGGACAGAAACCCAAGTGGGGAGGACTAATATAGTAGATGAAAAAAGTCTAGAGGACAGAAACCCAAGTCAGACTAATATAGTAGATGGTAAAAGTCTGACTTGGGTTTCTAATATAGTTCATCTTAATTAATTATTTTATTATCTATATCATTCTATCTATTTATCATTATATCATTCTATCTATTATATCATTCTAAATATTCTATCTTAATTAATCATTTATCATTCTATCTATTCTATCATTCAAAATATTTGATCATTCTATCTATTCTATCATTCTAAATATTCTATCATTCTAAATATTATATAATTCTAAACATTCTATCATTCTAAACATTCTATCATTCCATCATTCTAAATATCCTATCATTATATAGCAATCCAAACATTCCATTCAATCTGAATAATGAGTTTTCCTGAGATACCAGAGTTGGTCAGCAGGGGGAGGAGTGGAGCAGAGACAGACAGGACAGAGGAGAAACACAGTCTGAATAATGAGCTTTCCTGAGATACCAGAGTTGGTCAGCAGGGGGAGGAGTGGTGCAGAGACAGACAGGACAGAGGAGAAACACAGGAAGTCCATGCATCTTAATTGTATTCATTGAATGGGTTCTGGAAGGAGGACGCGGGGAAATCAAGGAAATACAATTAAGATTCTCCCCATATGGTTGTGTAACCAATTATCTCTCCTTCCTTAAAAAAAAATGCACTTGTTCACTTCCCTTCACTGATTTGACAGGAAATGACTGGTGTGAGAAACATGGTGGAAACTCCCACTAGCCCAGGTCTCCACCAATCCAATGCTTTCAGATTTGTGGGAAGTAGTAAACGGGTGAACAATCAATCAATTAGGAAACAGCCCCCTCTGTGGATGACTGCTTCTCAATAGTCTACAAAATGCTTCCTCTCCTCACACACACATTGTAATGTACTGGAGCCTGTATTCAGATATGATTCATGTACTGGAGCCTGTAGTCAGAGATGATTCATGTACTGTAGTCAGAGATGATTCATGTACTGTAGTAAGAGATGATTCATTTACTGTAGTCAGAGATGATTCATGTACTGTAGTCAGAGATGATTCATGTACTGTAGTCAGAGATGATTCATGTACTGTAGTCAGAGATGATTAATGTACTGTAGTCAGAGATGATTAATGTACTGTAGTCAGAGATGATTCATGTACTGTAGTCAGAGATGATTCATGTACTGTAGTCAGAGATGATTAATGTACTGTAGCCTGTAGTCAGAGATGATTCATGTACTGTAGTCAGAGATGATTCATGTACTGTAGTCAGAGATGATTAGTGTACTGTAGTCAGAGATTATTCATGTACTGTAGTCAGAGATGATTCATGTACTGTAGTCAGAGATGATTCATGTACTGTAGTCAGAGATGATTCATGTACTGTAGCCTGTAGTCAGAGATGATTCATGTACTGTAGTCAGAGATGATTCATGTACTGTAGTCAGAGATGATTCATGTACTGTAGCCTGTAGTCAGAGATGATTCATGTACTGTAGCCTGTAGTCAGAGATGATTCATGTTCTGTAGTCAGAGATGATTCATGTACTGTAGTCAGAGATGATTAATGTACTGTAGTCAGAGATGATTCATTTACTGTAGACAGAGATGATTCATGTACTGTAGTCAGAGATGATTCATGTACTGTAGCCTGTAGTCAGAGATGATTCATGTACTGTAGTCAGAGATGATTCATGTACTGGAGCCTGTAGTCAGAGATGATTAATGTACTGTAGTCAGAGATGATTCATCTACTGTAGACAGAGATGATTCATGTGCTGTAGCCTGTAGTCAGAGATGATTAATGTACTGTAGTCAGAGATGATTAATGTACTGTAGTCAGAGATGATTAATGTACTGTAGTCAGAGATGATTAATGTACTGTAGTCAGAGATGATTCATGTACTGTAGTCAGAGATGATTAATGTACTGTAGCCTGTAGTCAGAGATGATTCATGTACTGTAGCCTGTAGTCAGAGATGATTAATGTACTGTAGTCAGAGATGATTCATGTACTGTAGTCAGAGATGATTAATGTACTGTAGCCTGTAGTCAGAGATGATTCATGTACTGTAGCCTGTAGTCAGAGATGATTAATGTTCTGTAGTCAGAGATGATTCATGTACTGTACTCAGAGATGATTCATGTACTGTAGTCAGAGATGATTCATGTACTGTAGCCTGTAGTCAGAGATGATTCATGTACTGTAGCCTGTAGTCAGAGATGATTCATGTACTGTAGTCAGAGATGATTCATGTACTGTAGACAGAGATGATTCATGTACTGTAGTCAGAGATGATTAATGTACTGTAGTCAGAGATGATTCATGTACTGTAGTCAGAGATGATTCATGTACTGTAGTCAGAGATGATTAATGTACTGTAGTCAGAGATGATTAATGTACTGTAGTCAGAGATCATTCATGTACTGTAGTCAGAGATGATTCATGTACTGTAGTCAGAGATGATTCATGTACTGTAGCCTGTAGTCAGAGATGATTCATGTACTGTAGACAGAGATGATTCATGTACTGTAGTCAGAGATGATTAATGTACTGTAGTCAGAGATGATTCATGTACTGTAGTCAGAGATGATTCATGTACTGTAGTCAGAGATGATTAATGTACTGTAGTCAGAGATGATTAATGTACTGTAGTCAGAGATGATTCATGTGCTGTAGTCAGAGATGATTCATTTACTGTAGACAGAGATGATTAATGTACTGTAGCCTGTAGTCAGAGATGATTAATGTACTGTAGCCTGTAGTCAGAGATGATTAATGTACTGTAGCCTGTAGTCAGAGATGATTAATGTACCGTAGTCAGAGATGATTCATGTACTGTAGTCAGAGATGATTCATGTACTGTAGCCTGTAGTCAGAGATGATTCATGTACTGTAGCCTGTAGTCAGAGATGATTCATGTACTGTAGTCAGAGATGATATACTGAACTCTCTCCTTCTGTAGAATACCATATAGATTAACGCAGCCAGGTAGAGGAAGAGTGTGTGTGTGTGTGCATGCGTGTGTGTGCATGCGTGCGTGTGTGTTGGTTCCTTTGAAGTTTCCTCAGTATGGATGAGAAGGAGGACATGCCAGCTCCTGGATGACCTCTGTCCCTGTTCAGACTATCTGCGTTTAGACTGGAGGGGTTATAGCAGAGAGGAAGAGAGAGGGAACGATTGTGTGGTGGTGATCAAACCAAAGGCCAGTAGTTCCTATGAGGGTTTGGACTGGAGGGGTCATAGCAGATAGGAAGAGAGAGGGAACGACTGTGTGGTGGTGATCAAACCAAAGGCCAGTAGTTCCTATGAGGGTTTGGACTGGAGGGGTCATAGCAGAGAGGAAGAGAGAGGGAACGACTGTGTGGTGGTGATCAAACCAAAGGCCAGTAGTTCCTATGAGGGTTTAGACTGGAGGGGTCATAGCAGAGAGGAAGAGAGAGGGAACGACTGTGTGGTGGTGATCAAACCAAAGGCCAGTAGTTCCTATGAGGGTTTAGACTGGAGGGGTCATAGCAGAGAGGAAGAAGAGAGGGAACGACTGTGTGGTGGTGATCAAACCAAAGGCCAGTAGTTCCTATGAGGGTTTAGACTGGAGGGTCATAGCAGAGAGGAAGAGAGAGGGAACGACTGTGTGGTGGTGATCAAACCAAAGGCCAGTAGTTCCTATGAGGGTTTAGACTGGAGGGGTCATAGCAGAGAGGAAGAGAGAGGGAACGACTGTGTGGTGGTGATCAAACCAAAGGCCAGTAGTTCCTATGAGGGTTTAGACTGGAGGGGTCATAGCAGAGAGGAAGAGAGGGAACGACTGTGTGGTGGTGATCAAACCAAAGGCCAGTAGTTCCTATGAGGGTTTAGACTGGAGGGGTCATAGCAGAGAGGAAGAGAGAGGGAACAGTAGTTCCTATGAGGGCCTTCAGAAAGTATTCAGACTCCTTGACCTTTTTCACATTTTGTTACGTTACAGCCTTATTCTAAAATGGATTTGGGAAAAAAACACACAAAAATACAGAAATACCTTCTTTACATAAGCATTCAGACCCTTTGCTATGAGACTTGAAATTAAAACTCAAGTGTATCCTGTTTCCATTGATCATCCTTGAGATGTTTCTACAACTTGATTGGAGTCCACCTGTGGTAAATGCAATTGATTGGACATGATTTGGAAAGGCACACACCTGTCTATATAAGGTCCCACAGTTGACA
>NW_025745733.1:341697-384197 GCF_021184085.1 Oncorhynchus gorbuscha | reverse complement strand
AGGGCCCCAACTTAACAAAAACTTTTTCATTTATGTTTTATTGTTTGGCATAAAAGACTGTAAAAACACAAAGCAGCTCCAATTTATTTTAATTTAGTAAATCTACTTATTCCCAGTGTATTTGGTCCAGTTTATTAGGTCCCACCAAAATGGTTCGCTCCTACAGACAGTGAGTCACGTGGTCGTGGCTTGTTATATAAAGCAGGCAGACAGGCATCAAGGCATTCAGTTACTGTTTGATTGAAAATGATAATGGCCTTAAAACATGTGATTTAAGCGATTTCGAACGTGGTATGATCGTCGATTCCTGTATCTCAGAAACATCCGGCTTCCTGGGCTTTTTTCACGCACGACCGTGTCTAGGGTTTACCGAGAATGGTGCGACAAAAAGCAGGACCGTCTCTAGGGTTTACCGAGAATGGTGCCACAAAAAGCACGACCGTGTCTAGGGTTTACCGAGAATAGTGCCACAAAAAGCACGACCGTGTCTAGGGTTTACCGAGAATGGTGCGACAAAAAGCAGGACCGTGTCTAGGGTTTACCGAGAACGGTGCCACAAAAAGCACGACCGTGTCTAGGGTTTGCCGAGAATAGTGCCACAAAAAGCAGGACCGTGTCTAGGGTTTACCGAGAATGGTGCGACAAAAAGCAAAACAACTGTCAGCGGCTGTCCTTTGGGCGAGAACAACTAATTGATGAAAGAGAACGGCAAGAATCATGCAAGTTGACAGGTGACCCACAAACAGCCAAATAATGGCGCTGTACAACAGTGGTGTGCAGAACGACATCTCAGAACGGACATCTCGTCGATCTCTGTCACGGATTGGCTGTTGCAGCAGACGACCACACCGGGTTCCACTCCTATCAGCTACAAACAGAAAGTGGGCAGAGAAGTGGGCACGCGATCACCAACACTGGACAACTGGAGAGAGGAAAAACATTGCCTGAATCCGACTTCCTGTTACATCATGCTGATGGCAGAGTCAGGATTGGGCGTAAGCAGAGTGAGTCCATGACCACATCCTGCCTGGTGTCAACGGTACAGGCTGATGGTGGTGGTGGTGTACTGGTGTGGGGAATGTTTTACTGGCGCACGTTAGGTCCCTTGATACCAATTGAGCAACGTTTCCATTCCCGAAGAATTCAGGCTGTTCTGAAAGAAAAGGGTCCGACTAGGTACTAGGATGGGTGTACCTAATAAACTGGCAACTAAGTGAATGTGATTCTTACAAAGGTTTGAAATGATACCAATTGAGCAACGTTTCCATGCCCCAAAGAATTCAGGCTGTTTTGAAAGCAAAGTGTCCGACTAGGTACTAGATGGGTGTACCTAATAAACTGGCCACTAAGTGTATGTGATTCTTTCAAAGGTTTGAAATGATACCAATTGAGCAACGTTTCCATACCCCAAAGAATTCAGGCTGTTCTGGAAGCAAAGCGTCCGACCAGGTACGAATAAACTGGCCACTAAGTGTATGTGATTCTTTCAAAGGTTTGAAATGATACCAATTGAGCAACGTTTCCATACCCCAAAGAATTCAGGCTGTTCTGGAAGCAAAGCGTCCGACCAGGTACGAATAAACTGGCCACTAAGTGTATGTGATTCTTACAAAGGTTTGAAATGATACCAATTGAGCAACGTTTCCATGCCCCGAAGAATTCAGGCTGTTTTGAAAGCAAAGTGTCCGACTAGGTACTAGATGGGTGTACCTAATAAACTGGCCACTAAGTGTATGTGATTCTTTCAAAGGTTTGAAATGATACCAATTGAGCAACGTTTCCATACCCCAAAGAATTCAGGCTGTTCTGGAAGCAAAGCGTCCGACCAGGTACGAATAAACTGGCCACTAAGTGTATGTGATTCTTTCAAAGGTTTGAAATGATACCAATTGAGCAACGTTTCCATACCCCAAAGAATTCAGGCTGTTCTGGAAGCAAAGCGTCCGACCAGGTACTAATAAACTGGCCACTAAGTGTATGTGATTCTTACAAAGGTTTGAAATGATACCAATTGAGCAACGTTTCCATACCCCAAAGAATTCAGGCTGTTCTGGAAGCAAAGCGTCCGACCAGGTACGAATAAACTGGCCACTAAGTGTATGTGATTCTTACAAAGGTTTGAAATGATACCAATTGAGCAACGTTTCCATACCCCAAAGAATTCAGGCTGTTCTGGAAGCAAAGCGTCCGACCAGGTACGAATAAACTGGCCACTAAGTGTATGTGATTCTTACAAAGGTTTGAAATGATACCAATTGAGCAACGTTTCCATATCCCAAAGAATTCAGGCTGTTTTGAAAGCAAAGTGTCCGACTAGGTACTAGATGGGTGTACCTAATAAACTGGCCACTAAGTGTATGTGATTCTTTCAAAGGTTTGAAATGATACCAATTGAGCAACGTTTCCATGCCCCGAAGAATTCAGGCTGTTCTGAAAGCAAAGTGTCCGACTAGGTACTAGATGGGTGTACCTAATAAACTGGCCACTAAGTGTATGTGATTCTTACAAAGGTTTGAAATGATACCAATTGAGCAACGTTTCCATACCCCAAAGAATTCAGGCTGTTCTGGAAGCAAAGCGTCCGACCAGGTGTACCTAATAAACTGGCCACTAAGTGTATGTGATTCTTTCAAAGGTTTGAAATGATTGTGTTTTAGTCCAATATCATATCTGTTTGAGCTTCTTGAGGTCCATTTTCAGTCTACAAATAATTTGTAATTATGTTCCTGTCTGAATCTAGTTGATGATCCCTGGTGTAAGGGTCTAGTGTATACTGTACCTGACAACACCAGCGCAGGTAGAGACTCCTCAAAGAAGACATGGTGGACAGGTAACCTAGACCTGTATCTGTAATCCTCACACATCTGGAGAGAGAGGGGGAGAGAGAGAGAGAGAGAGACAGAGATGGGGGGGAGGGAGACAGAGAAAGAGAGTGACCATACTGATACTTTTCATAAGATACTGGTTTTCTTTCTGAAATAAGTATTATAGGCCTGTACTCAGTAGATCCCAGACCCCCCCACCACACACACTATACTACTACCTGCTATACACCACACTACTATACTACACCCGATACCTTACTATAATACACACTACTATACTACACACGACTATACTCTACTATACTACACACTACTATACTCTACTACACTACACACTACTATACTCTACTATACTACACACTACTATACTCTACTATACTACACACTACTATGCTCTACTACACCACACACTACTATACTCTACTATACTACACACTACTATACTCTACTATACTACACACTACTATACTCTACTATACTACACACTACTATACTCTACTATACTACACACTACTATACTCTACTATACTACACACTACTATACTCTACTACACTACACACTACTATACTCTACTATACTACACACTACTATACTCTACTATACTACACACTACTATACTCTACTATACTACACACTACTATACTCTACTATACTACACACTGCTATACTCTACTATACTACACACTACTATACTCTACTATACTACACACTACTATACTCTACTATACTACACACTACTATACTCTACTATACTACACACTACTATACTCTACTACACGCCGCTCTCACCTGTCCAGTACCAGCTCCTCTAGTTTGTGGAGGTCACAGGCAATGTACTCCAGGGCCATGTCAGTGATGCGTGGGCACCAGGAGAGGTCCAGGCTCCGCAGCTTCCTCAGGTTCTCTGCTACCAGCTCCACCCCGTCATCAGTGATTTTAGAGCAGCCTGACAGGCTCAGAGCCGTGAGGTTGGGCAGGCTGTGGACCATGTTAACCACACCATGGTTGGTGATCTCCCAACACGAGTGGAGACGCAGCGTGTGAGTGGTGTAGCCCTGAGGAGGAGGGAGGGAGGGAGACAGGGGGAGAGAGAGAGAGAGAGAGAGAGAGAGAGAGAGAGAGAGAGAGAGAGAGAGAGAGAGAGAGAGAGAGAGAGAGAGAGAGAGAGAGAGAGAGAGAGAGAGACAGAGACAGAGAGAGAGAGAGAGAGAGAGAGAGAGAGAGAGAGAGAGAGAGAGAGGAGAGAGGGAGAGAATGAGGTTTAGGATTATATCTCTGAACTCATCATGAGAGGACCACAGTAATCTGAACTCATCATGAGAGGACCACAGTAATCTGAACTCATCATCATGAGAGGACCACAGTAATCTGAACTCATCATGAGAGGACCACAGTAATCTGAACTCATCATCATGAGAGGACCACAGTAATCTGAACTCATCATGAGAGGACCACAGTAATCTGAAGTCATCATGAGAGGACCACAGTAATCTGAACTCATCATCATGAGAGGACCACAGTAATCTGAAGTCATCATGAGAGGACCACAGTAATCTGAAGTCATCATGAGAGGACCACAGTAATCTGAACTCATCATCATGAGAGGACCACAGTAATCTGAACTCATCATCATGAGAGGACCACAGTAATCTGAAGTCATCATGAGAGGACCACAGTAATCTGAAGTCATCATGAGAGGACCACAGTAATCTGAACTCATCATCATGAGACGACCACAGTAATCTGAAGTCATCATGAGAGGACCACAGTAATCTGAAGTCATCATCATGAGAGGACCACAGTAATCTGAACTCATCATCATGAGAGGACCACAGTAATCTGAAGTCATCATGAGAGGACCACAGTAATCTGAAGTCATCATCATGAGAGGACCACAGTAATCTGAACTCATCATCATGAGAGGACCACAGTAATCTGAAGTCATCATGAGAGGACCACAGTAATCTGAACTCATCATCATGAGAGGACCACAGTAATCTGAACTCATCATGAGAGGACCACAGTAATCTGAAGTCATCATGAGAGGACCACAGTAATCTGAAGTCATCATCATGAGAGGACCACAGTAATCTGAACTCATCATGAGAGGACCACAGTAATCTGAAGTCATCATGAGAGGACCACAGTAATCTGAAGTCATCATGAGAGGACCACAGTAATCTGAAGTCATCATGAGAGGACCACAGTAATCTGAACTCATCATGAGAGGACCACAGTAATCTGAAGTCATCATGAGAGGACCACAGTAATCTGAACTCATCATCATGAGACGACCACAGTAATCTGAAGTCATCATGAGAGGACCACAGTAATCTGAAGTCATCATCATGAGAGGACCACAGTAATCTGAACTCATCATCATGAGAGGACCACAGTAATCTGAAGTCATCATGAGAGGACCACAGTAATCTGAAGTCATCATCATGAGAGGACCACAGTAATCTGAACTCATCATCATGAGAGGACCACAGTAATCTGAAGTCATCATGAGAGGACCACAGTAATCTGAACTCATCATCATGAGAGGACCACAGTAATCTGAACTCATCATGAGAGGACCACAGTAATCTGAAGTCATCATGAGAGGACCACAGTAATCTGAAGTCATCATCATGAGAGGACCACAGTAATCTGAACTCATCATGAGAGGACCACAGTAATCTGAAGTCATCATGAGAGGACCACAGTAATCTGAAGTCATCATGAGAGGACCACAGTAATCTGAACTCATCATCATGAGAGGACCACAGTAATCTGAACTCATCATGAGAGGACCACAGTAATCTGAAGTCATCATCATGAGAGGACCACAGTAATCTGAACTCATCATGAGAGGACCACAGTAATCTGAACTCATCGTGAGAGGACCACAGTAATCTGAAGTCATCATGAGAGGACCACAGTAATCTGAACTCATCATGAGAGGACCACAGTAATCTGAACTCATCATGAGAGGACCACAGTAATCTGAACTCATCATCATGAGAGGACCACAGTAATCTGAACTCATCGTGAGAGGACCACAGTAATCTGAAGTCATCATCATGAGAGGACCACAGTAATCTGAACTCATCATCATGAGAGGACCACAGTAATCTGAAGTCATCATGAGAGGACCACAGTAATCTGAACTCATCATGAGAGGACCACAGTAATCTGAACTCATCATCATGAGAGGACCACAGTAATCTGAACTCATCATGAGAGGACCACAGTAATCTGAACTCATCATGAGAGGACCACAGTAATCTGAACTCATCATCATGAGAGGACCACAGTAATCTGAACTCATCATGAGAGGACCACAGTAATCTGAACTCATCATGAGAGGACCACAGTAATCTGAACTCATCATCATGAGAGGACCACAGTAATCTGAACTCATCGTGAGAGGACCACAGTAATCTGAACTCATCATCATGAGAGGACCACAGTAATCTGAACTCATCATGAGAGGACCACAGTAATCTGAAGTCATCATGAGAGGACCACAGTAATCTGAACTCATCATCATGAGAGGACCACAGTAATCTGAACTCATCGTGAGAGGACCACAGTAATCTGAACTCATCATGAGAGGACCACAGTAATCTGAACTCATCGTGAGAGGACCACAGTAATCTGAAGTCATCATGAGAGGACCACAGTAATCTGAAGTCATCATGAGACGACCACAGTAATCTGAACTCATCATCATGAGAGGACCACAGTAATCTGAACTCATCATGAGAGGACCACAGTAATCTGAACTCATCATCATGAGAGGACCACAGTAATCTGAAGTCATCATGAGAGGACCACAGTAATCTGAACTCATCATCATGAGAGGACCACAGTAATCTGAAGTCATCATGAGAGGACCACAGTAATCTGAAGTCATCATGAGAGGACCACAGTAATCTGAACTCATCATCATGAGAGGACCACAGTAATCTGAACTCATTGTGAGAGGACCACAGTAATCTGAACTCATTGTGAGAGGACCACAGTAATCTGAACTCATCATGAGAGGACCACAGTAATCTGAACTCATCATGAGAGGACCACAGTAATCTGAACTCATCATGAGAGGACCACAGTAATCTGAACTCATCATGAGAGGACCACAGTAATCTGAACTCATCATGAGAGGACCACAGTAATCTGAAGTCATCATGAGAGGACCACAGTAATCTGAAGTCATCATCATGAGAGGACCACAGTAATCTGAAGTCATCATGAGAGGACCACAGTAATCTGAACTCATCATGAGAGGACCACAGTAATCTGAACTCATCATCATGAGAGGACCACAGTAATCTGAACTCATCATCATGAGAGGACCACAGTAATCTGAACTCATCATGAGAGGACCACAGTAATCTGAAGTCATCATCATGAGAGGACCACAGTAATCTGAACTCATCATGAGAGGACCACAGTAATCTGAACTCATCATGAGAGGACCACAGTAATCTGAACTCATCATCATGAGAGGACCACAGTAATCTGAAGTCATCGTGAGAGGACCACAGTAATCTGAACTCATCATCATGAGAGGACCACAGTAATGGCTGAGCTCTGACAGGTTGGGCAGTAGCTGTGTGCTCTCTATAACAGTGTAGTGGTAGGCCTGCAGGCTGAGCTCTGACAGGTTGGGCAGTAGCTGTGTGCTCTCTATAACAGTGTAGTGGTAGGCCTGCAGGCTGAGCTCTGACAGGTTGGGCAGTAGCTGTGTGCTCTCTATAACAGTGTAGTGGTAGGCCTGCAGGCTGAGCTCTGACGGGTTGGGCAGTAGCTGTGTGCTCTCTATAACAGTGTAGTGGTAGGCCTGCAGGCTGAGCTCTGACAGGTTGGGCAGTAGCTGTGTGCTCTCTATAACAGTGTAGTGGTAGGCCTGCAGGCTGAGCTCTGACAGGTTGGGCAGTAGCTGTGTGGTAGGCCTGCAGGCTTGAGCTCTGACAGGTTGGGCAGTAGCTGTGTGCTCTCTATAACAGTGTAGGATTGTAACCTACCTGTTTGGCTGTGAAATAAGCCATGGCTGTGTCGGTTACGTGGTAGGCCTGCAGGCTGAGCTCTGACAGGTTGGGCAGTAGCTGTGAGATGGCAGCAATGGCGTCGTCTGCTACGTTGATACAGTCGCTGACGCTGAGCGAGGTGAGCCGTGCGTTCAGGCTGGACCACAGACCGGCCTCCGTGAAGTCATTACAACCGGCCAACTCCAGGTGCATCAGACCCTGCATCTGTTCCAGCATCACCTACACACACCAGACAACACACTGAGATTACACAATATACACACCGCTATCCAGCATCACCTACACACACCAGAGACAACACACTGAGATTACACAATACACACACACACCTATCCAGCATCACCTACACACACCACAGACAACACACTGAGATTACACAATACACACACACACACTTATCCAGCATCACCTACACACACCTATCCAGCATCACCTACACACACACCTATCCAGCATCACCTACACACACACCTATCCAGCATCACCTACACACACACACCACAGAGAACACACACTGAGTTTACACAATACACACACCAGACAACACACTGAGATTACACAATACACACACCGCTATCCAGCATCACCTACACACACCTCTCCAGCATCACCTACACACACACCTATCCAGCATCACCTACACACACACCTATCCAGCATCACCTACACACACACACCACAGAGAACACACACAGAGTTTACACAATAAACACACCACAGAGAACACACTGAGATTACACAATACACACACACCTATCCAGCATCACCTACACACACACCTATCCAGCATCACCTACACACACACCTATCCAGCATCACCTACACACACACCTATCCAGCATCACCTACACACACACACCACAGAGAACACACACTGAGTTTACAACGATATAACTCTGATATAACTCTGATACAACTCTGATATAACTGATATAACTCTGATATAACTCTGATACAACTCTGATATAACTCTGATACAACTCTGATATAACTCTGATATAACTGATATAACTCTGATATAACTCTGATAACTCTGATATAACTCTGATATAACTCTGATACAACTGATATAACTCTGATATAACTCTGATACAACTGATATAACTCTGATATAACTCTGATACAACTCTGATATAACTCTGATATAACTCTGATACAACTCTGATATAACTCTGATATAACTCTGATACAACTGATATAACTCTGATATAACTGATATAACTCTGATATAACTCTGATATAACTCTGATATAACTCTGATATAACTCTGATATAACTGATATCTGATGATATAACTCTGATATAACTGATATAACTCTGATATAACTCTGATATAACTCTGATATAACTCTGATATAACTCTGATATAACTGATATAACTCTGATATAACTGATATAACTCTGATATAACTCTGATATAACTCTGATATAACTCTGATATAACTCTGATATAACTCTGATACAACTCTGATATAACTCTGATATAACTCTGATATAACTCTGATATAACTCTGATATAACTCTGATATAACTCTGATATAACTCTGATACAACTCTGATATAACTCTGATATAACTCTGATATAACTCTGATACTGATATAACTCTGATATAACTCTGATACTGATATAACTCTGATATAACTCTGATATAACTCTGATATAACTCTGATACAACTGATATAACTCTGATATAACTGATATAACTCTGATATAACTCTGATATAACTCTGATATAACTCTGATATAACTCTGATATCTGATATAACTCTGATACTCTGATATAACTCTGATATAACTCTGATATAACTCTGATATAACTCTGATATAACTCTGATATAACTGATATAACTCTGATATAACTCTGATATAACTCTGATATAACTCTGATATAACTCTGATATAACTCTGATATAACTCTGATATAACTCTGATATAACTCTGATATAACTGATATAACTCTGATATAACTCTGATATAACTCTGATATAACTCTGATATAACTCTGATACAACTCTGATATAACTCTGATATAACTCTGATATAACTCTGATATAACTGATATAACTCTGATATAACTCTGATATAACTCTGATATAACTCTGATATAACTCTGATATAACTCTGATATAACTCTGATATAACTCTGATATAACTCTGATATAACTCTGATACAACTGATATAACTCTGATATAACTCTGATATAACTCTGATATAACTGATATAACTCTGATATAACTGATATAACTCTGATATAACTGATATAACTGATCTGATATAACTCTGATATAACTGATATAACTCTGATATAACTCTGATATAACTGATATAACTCTGATATAACTCTGATATAACTCTGATATAACTCTGATATAACTCTGATCTGATATACTCTGATATAACTGATATAACTCTGATATAACTCTGATATAACTCTGATATAACTCTGATATAACTCTGATACAACTGATACAACTGATATAACTCTGATATAACTGATATAACTGATATAACTCTGATATAACTCTGATATAACTCTGATATAACTCTGATATAACTGATATAACTGATATAACTCTGATATAACTCTGATATAACTCTGATATAACTGATATAACTCTGATATAACTGATATAACTCTGATATAACTGATATAACTCTGATATAACTGATATAACTCTGATATAACTGATATAACTCTGATATAACTGATATAACTCTGATATAACTGATATAACTGATATAACTCTGATATAACTCTGATATAACTCTGATATAACTCTGATATAACTCTGATATAACTGATATAACTCTGATATAACTCTGATATAACTCTGATATAACTCTGATATAACTCTGATATAACTGATATCTGATATAACTGATATAACTCTGATATAACTCTGATATAACTCTGATATAACTCTGATATAACTCTGATATAACTCTGATACAACTCTGATATAACTCTGATATAACTCTGATATAACTCTGATATAACTCTGATATAACTGATATAACTCTGATATAACTCTGATATAACTCTGATATAACTCTGATATAACTCTGATATAACTCTGATATAACTCTGATATAACTCTGATATAACTCTGATATAACTCTGATATAACTCTGATATAACTCTGATATAACTCTGATATAACTCTGATATAACTCTGATATAACTGATATAACTCTGATATAACTGATATAACTCTGATATCTGATATAACTCTGATATAACTCTGATATAACTCTGATATAACTCTGATACAACTCTGATATAATGATACAACTCTGATATAACTCTGATATAACTCTGATATAACTGATATAACTCTGATATAACTCTGATATAACTCTGATATAACTCTGATATAACTCTGATATAACTCTGATATAACTGATATAACTCTGATATAACTCTGATATAACTCTGATATAACTCTGATATAACTCTGATATAACTCTGATATAACTGATATAACTCTGATATAACTCTGATACAACTGATATAACTCTGATATAACTGATATAACTCTGATATAACTCTGATACAACTCTGATATAACTGATATAACTCTGATATAACTCTGATACAACTCTGATATAACTCTGATATAACTCTGATATAACTCTGATACAACTCTGATATAACTGATATAACTCTGATATAACTGATATAACTCTGATATAACTGATATAACTCTGATATAACTCTGATATAACTCTGATATAACTCTGATATAACTCTGATATAACTCTGATATAACTCTGATATAACTGATATAACTCTGATATAACTGATATAACTCTGATATAACTCTGATATAACTCTGATATAACTCTGATATAACTCTGATATAACTCTGATATAACTGATATAACTCTGATATAACTGATATAACTCTGATATAACTCTGATATAACTCTGATATAACTCTGATATAACTCTGATATAACTCTGATATAACTCTGATATAACTCTGATATAACTCTGATATAACTCTGATATAACTCTGATACAACTCTGATAACTCTGATATAACTCTGATATAACTGATATAACTCTGATATAACTCTGATATAACTCTGATATAACTCTGATATAACTCTGATATAACTCTGATATAACTCTGATATAACTCTGATATAACTGATACAACTCTGATATAACTCTGATATAACTCTGATACAACTCTGATATAACTCTGATATAACTCTGATATAACTCTGATATAACTCTGATATAACTCTGATATAACTCTGATATAACTCTGATATAACTCTGATATAACTGATAACTCTGATACAATAACTCTGATATAACTCTCTGATACAACTGATATAACTCTGATATAACTCTGATATAACTCTGATATAACTGATACAACTCTGATATAACTCTGATACAACTCTGATATAACTCTGATATAACTGATACAACTCTGATATAACTCTGATACAACTCTGATATAACTCTGATATAACTCTGATATAACTCTGATATAACTGATATAACTCTGATATAACTCTGATATAACTCTGATACAACTCTGATACAACTCTGATATAACTCTGATATAACTCTGATATAACTCTGATATAACTCTGATATAACTCTGATATAACTCTGATATAACTCTGATATAACTCTGATATAACTGATACAACTCTGATACAACTCTGATATAACTCTGATATAACTCTGATACAACTCTGATATAACTCTGATATAACTCTGATATAACTCTGATATAACTCTGATATAACTCTGATATAACTCTGATATAACTCTGATATAACTGATATAACTGATATAACTCTGATATAACTCTGATACAACTCTGATATAACTCTGATATAACTCTCTGATATAACTCTGATATAACTGATATAACTCTGATATAACTGATATAACTCTGATATAACTCTGATACAACTCTGATATAACTGATATAACTCTGATATAACTCTGATACAACTCTGATATAACTCTGATATAACTCTGATATAACTCTGATATAACTCTGATATAACTGATATAACTCTGATATAACTGATATAACTCTGATATAACTCTGATATAACTAACTGATATAACTCTGATATAACTCTGATATAACTCTGATATAACTGATATAACTCTGATATAACTGATATAACTCTGATATAACTGATATAACTCTGATATAACTCTGATATAACTGATATAACTCTGATATAACTGATATAACTCTGATATAACTCTGATATAACTCTGATATAACTCTGATATAACTCTGATATAACTCTGATACAACTCTGATATAACTCTGATATAACTCTGATATAACTGATATAACTCTGATATAACTCTGATAACTCTGATATAACTCTGATATAACTGATATAACTCTGATATAACTGATATAACTCTGATATAACTGATATAACTCTGATATAACTGATATAACTCTGATATAACTGATATAACTCTGATATAACTGATATAACTCTGATATAACTGATATAACTGATACAACTCTGATATAACTCTGATATAACTGATATAAATCTGATATAACTGATATAACTCTGATATAACTGATATAACTCTGATATAACTCTGATATAACTCTGATATAACTCTGATACAACTGATACAACTGATATAACTCTGATATAACTGATATAACTCTGATATAACTCTGATATAACTCTGATATAACTGATATAACTCTGATATAACTCTGATATAACTCTGATATAACTCTGATATAACTGATATAACTCTGATATAACTGATATAACTCTGATATAACTCTGATACAACTGATACAACTGATATAACTCTGATATAACTGATATAACTCTGATATAACTCTGATATAACTCTGATATAACTGATATAACTGATATAACTCTGATATAACTCTGATATAACTCTGATATAACTGATATAACTCTGATATAACTGATATAACTCTGATATAACTGATATAACTCTGATATAACTGATATAACTCTGATATAACTGATATAACTCTGATATAACTGATATAACTGATATAACTCTGATATAACTCTGATATAACTCTGATACAACTCTGATATAACTCTGATATAACTCTGATATAACTCTGATATAACTCTGATATAACTCTGATACAACTCTGATATAACTCTGATATAACTCTGATATAACTCTGATATAACTCTGATATAACTCTGATATAACTCTGATATAACTCTGATACAACTGATATAACTCTGATATAACTCTGATATAACTCTGATACAACTCTGATATAACTCTGATATAACTCTGATATAACTCTGATATAACTGATATAACTCTGATATAACTCTGATATAACTCTGATATAACTCTGATATAACTCTGATATAACTCTGATATAACTCTGATACAACTCTGATATAACTCTGATATAACTCTGATATAACTCTGATATAACTCTGATATAACTCTGATATAACTCTGATATAACTCTGATATAACTCTGATATAACTCTGATATAACTGATATAACTCTGATATAACTCTGATATAACTCTGATATAACTCTGATATAACTCTGATATAACTCTGATATAACTCTGATATAACTCTGATATAACTCTGATATAACTCTGATATAACTGATATAACTCTGATATAACTCTGATATAACTGATATAACTCTGATATAACTCTGATATAACTCTGATATAACTCTGATATAACTCTGATATAACTCTGATATAACTGATATAACTCTGATATAACTCTGATATAACTGATCAACTGATATAACTCTGATATAACTGATATAACTCTGATATAACTCTGATATAACTCTGATATAACTCTGATATAACTGATATAACTCTGATATAACTGATATAATAACTCTGATATAACTCTGATATAACTGATGATATAACTGATCTGATATAACTCTGATATAACTGATATAACTGATATAACTGATATAACTCTGATATAACTCTGATATAATATAACTCTGATATAACTCTGATATAACTCTGATATAACTCTGATATAACTCTGATATAACTCTGATATAACTCTGATATAACTCTGATATAACTGATATAACTGATATAACTGATATAACTGATATAACTGATATAACTCTGATATAACTCTGATATAACTGATACAACTCTGATATAACTCTGATATAACTGATATAACTCTGATATAACTGATATAACTCTGATATAACTGATATAACTCTGATATAACTGAATAACTCTGATATAACTCTGATATAACTCTGATATAACTCTGATATAATGATATAACTCTGATATAACTGATATAACTGATCTGATATAACTCTGATATAACTCTGATATAACTGATATAACTGATATAACTCTGATATAACTGATATCTGATATAACTCTGATATAACTGATATAACTCTGATATAACTCTGATATAACTCTGATATAACTGATATAACTCTGATATAACTGATATAACTCTGATATAACTGATATAACTCTGATATAACTCTGATATCTGATATAATATAACTGATCTGATATAACTGATATAACTGATATAACTCTGATATAACTGATATAACTCTGATATATACTGATATAACTGATATAACTGATATAACTCTGATATAACTCTGATATAACTGATATAACTCTGATATAACTCTGATATAACTCTGATATAACTCTGATATAACTCTGATATAACTCTGATATAACTCTGATATAACTGATATAACTCTGATATAACTCTGATATAACTGATCTGATATAACTCTGATATAACTCTGATATAACTCTGATATAACTCTGATATAACTGATATAACTCTGATATAACTGATATAACTCTGATATAACTGATATAACTCTGATATAACTCTGATATAACTCTGATATAACTGATATAACTCTGATATAACTCTGATATAACTCTGATACAACTCTGATATAACTCTGATATAACTCTGATACAACTCTGATATAACTCTGATATAACTCTGATACAACTCTGATATAACTCTGATATAACTCTGATATAACTCTGATATAACTCTGATATAACTCTGATATAACTCTGATATAACTGATATAACTCTGATATAACTCTGATATAACTGATATAACTCTGATATAACTCTGATATAACTCTGATATAACTGATATAACTCTGATATAACTCTGATATAACTCTGATATAACTGATATAACTCTGATATAACTCTGATATAACTCTGATATAACTCTGATATAACTCTGATATAACTCTGATATAACTCTGATATAACTCTGATATAACTCTGATATAACTCTGATATAACTCTGATATAACTGATATAACTGATATAACTCTGATATAACTCTGATATAACTCTGATATAACTGATATAACTCTGATATAACTGATATAACTGATATAACTCTGATATAACTCTGATATAACTCTGATATAACTCTGATATAACTCTGATATAACTCTGATATAACTCTGATACAACTCTGATATAACTCTGATATAACTCTGATATAACTCTGATATAACTCTGATATAACTGATATCTGATATAACTCTGATATAACTCTGATATAACTCTGATATAACTGATAACTCTGATATAACTCTGATATAACTCTGATATAACTGATATAACTCTGATATAACTCTGATATAACTCTGATATAACTCTGATATAACTCTGATATAACTCTGATATAACTCTGATATAACTCTGATATAACTGATATAACTCTGATATAACTCTGATATAACTCTGATATAACTCTGATATAACTCTGATATAACTCTGATATAACTCTGATATAACTCTGATATAACTGATATAACTCTGATATAACTGATATAACTCTGATATAACTCTGATATAACTGATATAACTCTGATATAACTCTGATATAACTCTGATATAATACAACTCTGATATAACTCTGATATAACTCTGATATAACTCTGATACAACTCTGATATAACTGATATAACTCTGATATAACTGATATAACTCTGATATAACTCTGATATAACAACTCTGATATAACTGATATCTGATATAACTCTGATATAACTCTGATATAACTGATATAACTCTGATATAACTCTGATATAACTCTGATATAACTCTGATATAACTCTGATATAACTCTGATATAACTCTGATATAACTCTGATATAACTCTGATATAACTCTGATACAACTGATGATATAACTCTGATATAACTCTGATATATAACTGATATAACTGATATAACATCTGATATAACTGATATAACTCTGCTCTGATACTCTGATATTCTGATATAACTCTGATATAACTGATATAACTCTGATATAATGATATAACTCTGATACTGATATAACTGATATAAGATACAAGATATGGATATAACTTGATATAACTCTGATTAGATATAACTAACTGTCTGATATAACTCTGTATAACTGATATAACTCTGATATAACTGATATAACTCTGATATAACTGATATAACTGATATAGCACAAGCATATAACTCTGATATAACTCTGCTGATATAACTGATATAACTCTGATATAACTGATATAACTCTGACTGATATAACTCTGATATAACTGACAAATAATAACTTTGATTTGATATTGATATAACTTATAACTCTGATACAACTCTGATATAACTCTGATACAACTCTGATACAACTCTGATATAACTCTGATATAACTCTGATATAACTCTGATATAACTCTGATACAACTGATATAACTCTGATACTGATATAACTCTGATATAACTCTGATACAACTCTGATACAACTCTGATATAACTCTGATACTGATATAACTGATACAACTCTGATATAACTCTGATATAACTCTGATATAACTCTGATACTGATATAACTCTGATATAACTCTGATATAACTCTGATATAACTCTGATATAACTCTGATACAACTCTGATATAACTCTGATATACAACTCTGATATAACTGATATAACTGATATATAACTGATATAACTGATATAACTCTGATATAACTCTGATATAACTCTGATATAACTCTGATATAACTCTGATATAACTCTGATATAACTCTGATATAACTCTGATACAACTGATATAACTCTGATATAACTGATATAACTCTGATATAACTCTGATATAACTCTGATACAACTCTGATATAACTGATATAACTCTGATATAACTCTGATACAACTCTGATATAACTCTGATATAACTCTGATATAACTCTGATACAACTCTGATACAACTGATATAACTCTGATATAACTGATATAACTCTGATATAACTGATATAACTCTGATATAACTCTGATATAACTCTGATATAACTCTGATATAACTCTGATATAACTCTGATATAACTCTGATATAACTCTGATATAACTGATATAACTGATATAACTCTGATATAACTCTGATATAACTCTGATATAACTCTGATATAACTCTGATATAACTCTGATACTCTGATATAACTGATATAACTCTGATATAACTCTGATATAACTCTGATATCTGATATAACTCTGATATAACTGATATAACTCTGATATAACTCTGATATAACTCTGATATAACTCTGATATAACTCTGATATAACTCTGATATAACTCTGATATAACTCTGATATAACTCTGATATAACAACTCTGATATAACTCTGATATAACTCTGATACAACTCTGATACAACTGATATAACTCTGATATAACTCTGATATAACTGATATAACTCTGATATAACTCTGATACAACTCTGATATAACTCTGATACTCTGATATAACTCTGATATAACTCTGATATAACTCTGATATAACTCTGATATAACTCTGATATAACTCTGATATAACTCTGATATAACTCTGATATAACTCTGATATAATGATAACTCTGATATAACTCTGATATAACTCTGATACAACTCTGATATAACTGATATAACTCTGATATAACTCTGATACAACTCTGATATAACTCTGATATAACTCTGATAACTCTGATATAACTCTGATATAACTCTGATATAACTCTGATATAACTCTGATATAATACAACTCTGATATAACTCTGATATAACTCTGATATAACTCTGATATAACTGATATAACTCTGATATAACTCTGATATAACTCTGATATAACTCTGATATAACTCTGATATAACTCTGATATAACTCTGATATAACTCTGATATAACTCTGATATAACTCTGATATAACTCTGATATAACTCTGATATAACTCTGATATAACTCTGATATAACTGATATAACTCTGATATAACTGATATAACTCTGATATAACTCTGATATAACTCTGATATAACTCTGATATAACTCTGATATAACTCTGATATAACTGATATAACTGATATAACTCTGATATAACTGATATAACTCTGATATAACTCTGATATAACTCTGATACAACTCTGATATAACTCTGATATAACTCTGATATATAACTCTGATATAACTCTGATATAACTGATACAACTGATATAACTCTGATATAACTGATATAACTCTGATACAACTCTGATATAACTCTGATATAACTCTGATACAACTCTGATATAACTCTGATATAACTGATATAACTCTGATATAACTCTGATATAACTCTGATATAACTCTGATATAACTCTGATATAACTCTGATATAACTCTGATACAACTCTGATATAACTCTGATATAACTTAACTATGCCACTTTGTTTACTTTGTCTACACACTCATCTCATATGTATATACTGTACTCGATACCATCTACTGTATGCTGCTCTGTACCATCACTCATTCATATATATATGTACATGTTCCTTATCTCCTTATAACTGTGTATAAGACAGTAGTTTTGGAATTGTTAGTTAGATTACTTGTTGGTTATCACTGCATTGTCGGAACTAGAAGCACAAGCATTTTATACACTCGCATTAACATCTGCTAACCATGTGTATGTGACAAATAAAATTTGATTTGATTTGATTTGATAACTCTGATATAACTCTGATATAACTCTGATACAACTCTGATACAACTCTGATATAACTCTGATATAACTCTGATATAACTCTGATACAACTCTGATACAACTGATATAACTCTGATACAACTGATATAACTCTGATACAACTCTGATACAACTCTGATATAACTGATACAACTCTGATACAACTCTGATATAACTCTGATATAACTCTGATACAACTCTGATACAACTCTGATATAACTCTGATATAACTCTGATATAACTCTGATATAACTCTGATACAACTCTGATACAACTCTGATATAACTGATACAACTGATACAACTGATACAACTAATATAACTCTGATATAACTCTGATATAACTCTGATATAACTCTGATATAACTCTGATATAACTCTGATATAACTCTGATATAACTCTGATACAACTGATATAACTCTGATACAACTGATATAACTCTGATATAACTCTGATATAACTCTGATACAACTCTGATACAACTGATATAACTCTGATATAACTCTGATATAACTCTGATATAACTCTGATATAACTCTGATATAACTCTGATACAACTCTGATACAACTGATATAACTCTGATATAACTGATACAACTGATACAACTGATACAACTGATATAACTCTGATATAACTCTGATATAACTCTGATATAACTCTGATATAACTCTGATATAACTCTGATATAACTCTGATACAACTGATATAACTGATATAACTCTGATATAACTCTGATACAATATAACTCTGATACAACTGATACAACTCTGATATAACTCTGATATAACTCTGATATAACTCTGATACAACTCTGATATAACTCTGATATAACTCTGATACAACTCTGATATAACTCTGATACAACTGATATAACTCTGATATAACTCTGATATAACTCTGATACAACTCTGATATAACTCTGATATAACTCTGATATAACTCTGATACAACTCTGATACAACTCTGATATAACTGATATAACTGATACAACTGATACAACTGATATAACTCTGATATAACTCTGATATAACTGATATAACTCTGATATAACTCTGATACAACTGATATAACTCTGATATACAACTCTGATATAACTCTGATATAACTCTGATATAACTCTGATATAACTCTGATATAACTGATATAACTCTGATATAACTCTGATATAACTCTGATATAACTCTGATATAACTGATATAACTCTGATACAACTGATATAACTCTGATATAACTCTGATATAACTCTGATATAACTGATATAACTCTGATATAACTCTGATATAACTCTGATATAACTGATATAACTCTGATATAACTCTGATATAACTCTGATATAACTGATAACTCTGATATAACTCTGATATAACTCTGATATAACTCTGATATAACTGATATCTGATATAACTGATATAACTGATACAACTGATACAACTGATACAACTGATATAACTCTGATATAACTGATATAACTCTGATATAATTCTGATATAACTCTGATATAACTCTGATATAACTCTGATATAACTCTGATATAACTCTGATACAACTGATATAACTCTGATATAACTGATATAACTCTGATATAACTCTGATATAACTCTGATATAACTCTGATATAACTCTGATATAACTCTGATATAACTGATATAACTCTGATACAACTGATATAACTCTGATACAACTCTGATATAACTCTGATATAACTCTGATATAACTCTGATATAACTCTGATATAACTCTGATATAACTCTGATACAACTGATATAACTCTGATACAACTGATACAACTCTGATATAACTCTGATATAACTCTGATATAACTCTGATATAACTGATATAACTCTGATATAACTCTGATATAACTCTGATATAACTCTGATATAACTCTGATATAACTGATATAACTCTGATATAACTCTGATATAACTCTGATACAACTGATATAACTCTGATATAACTCTGATATAACTCTGATATAACTCTGATACAACTGATATAACTCTGATATAACTGATACAACTCTGATATAACTCTGATATAACTCTGATATAACTCTGATATAACTGATATAACTCTGATACAACTGATATAACTGATACAACTCTGATACAACTGATATAACTCTGATATAACTCTGATATAACTGATACAACTCTGATATAACTCTGATATAACTCTGATATAACTCTGATACAACTCTGATATAACTCTGATATAACTGATACAACTGATATAACTCTGATATAACTGATATAACTCTGATACAACTCTGATATAACTCTGATATAACTCTGATACAACTCTGATATAACTCTGATATAACTGATATAACTCTGATATAACTCTGATATAACTCTGATATAACTCTGATATAACTCTGATATAACTCTGATATAACTCTGATACAACTCTGATATAACTCTGATATAACTTAACTATGCCACTTTGTTTACTTTGTCTACACACTCATCTCATATGTATATACTGTACTCGATACCATCTACTGTATGCTGCTCTGTACCATCACTCATTCATATATCCTTATGTACATGTTCCTTATCTCCTTACACTGTGTATAAGACAGTAGTTTTGGAATTGTTAGTTAGATTACTTGTTGGTTATCACTGCATTGTCGGAACTAGAAGCACAAGCATTTCGCTACACTCGCATTAACATCTGCTAACCATGTGTATGTGACAAATAAAATTTGATTTGATTTGATTTGATAACTCTGATACAACTCTGATATAACTCTGATACAACTCTGATACAACTCTGATATAACTCTGATATAACTCTGATATAACTCTGATACAACTCTGATACAACTGATATAACTCTGATACAACTGATATAACTCTGATACAACTCTGATACAACTCTGATATAACTGATACAACTCTGATACAACTCTGATACAACTCTGATATAACTCTGATACAACTCTGATACAACTCTGATATAACTCTGATATAACTCTGATACAACTCTGATATAACTCTGATACAACTCTGATACAACTCTGATATAACTGATACAACTGATACAACTGATACAACTAATATAACTCTGATATAACTCTGATATAACTCTGATATAACTCTGATATAACTCTGATATAACTCTGATATAACTCTGATATAACTCTGATACAACTGATATAACTCTGATACAACTGATATAACTCTGATATAACTCTGATATAACTCTGATACAACTCTGATACAACTGATATAACTCTGATATAACTCTGATATAACTCTGATATAACTCTGATATAACTCTGATATAACTCTGATACAACTCTGATACAACTGATATAACTCTGATATAACTGATACAACTGATACAACTGATACAACTGATATAACTCTGATATAACTCTGATATAACTCTGATATAACTCTGATATAACTCTGATATAACTCTGATATAACTCTGATACAACTGATATAACTGATATAACTCTGATATAACTCTGATACAACTGATATAACTCTGATACAACTGATATAACTCTGATACAACTCTGATATAACTCTGATATAACTCTGATACAACTCTGATATAACTCTGATATAACTCTGATACAACTCTGATATAACTCTGATACAACTCTGATATAACTCTGATATAACTCTGATACAACTCTGATATAACTCTGATACAACTCTGATATAACTCTGATACAACTCTGATATAACTCTGATATAACTGATACAACTGATACAACTGATACAACTGATATAACTCTGATATAACTGATATAACTCTGATATAACTCTGATACAACTGATATAACTCTGATACAACTGATATAACTCTGATATAACTCTGATATAACTCTGATACAACTGATATAACTCTGATATAACTCTGATATAACTCTGATATAACTCTGATATAACTCTGATATAACTCTGATACAACTCTGATACAACTGATATAACTCTGATATAACTGATACAACTGATACAACTGATACAACTGATATAACTCTGATATAACTCTGATATAACTCTGATATCTCTGATATAACTCTGATATAACTCTGATATAACTCTGATACAACTGATATAACTGATATAACTCTGATATAACTCTGATACAACTGATATAACTCTGATACAACTGATATAACTGATACAACTGATACAACTGATACAACTGATATAACTCTGATATAACTGATATAACTCTGATATAACTCTGATATAACTCTGATATAACTCTGATATAACTCTGATATAACTCTGATATAACTCTGATATAACTCTGATATAACTGATATAACTCTGATATAACTCTGATATAACTCTGATATAACTCTGATATAACTCTGATATAACTCTGATATAACTCTGATATAACTCTGATACAACTGATATAACTCTGATACAACTGATATAACTCTGATATAACTCTGATATAACTCTGATACAACTCTGATACAACTGATATAACTCTGATATAACTCTGATATAACTCTGATATAACTCTGATATAACTCTGATATAACTCTGATACAACTCTGATACAACTGATATAACTCTGATATAACTGATACAACTGATACAACTGATACAACTGATATAACTCTGATATAACTCTGATATAACTCTGATATAACTCTGATATAACTCTGATATAACTCTGATATAACTCTGATACAACTGATATAACTGATATAACTCTGATATAACTCTGATACAACTGATATAACTCTGATACAACTGATATAACTCTGATACAACTCTGATATAACTCTGATATAACTCTGATACAACTCTGATATAACTCTGATACAACTCTGATATAACTCTGATATAACTCTGATACAACTCTGATATAACTCTGATACAACTCTGATATAACTCTGATACAACTCTGATATAACTCTGATATAACTGATACAACTGATACAACTGATACAACTGATATAACTCTGATATAACTGATATAACTCTGATATAACTCTGATACAACTCTGATATAACTCTGATATAACTCTGATACAACTCTGATATAACTCTGATACAACTCTGATATAACTCTGATACAACTGATATAACTGATACAACTGATACAACTGATACAACTGATATAACTCTGATATAACTGATATAACTCTGATATAACTCTGATATAACTCTGATATAACTCTGATATAACTCTGATATAACTCTGATATAACTCTGATACAACTGATATAACTCTGATACAACTGATATAACTCTGATATAACTCTGATATAACTCTGATACAACTCTGATACAACTGATATAACTCTGATATAACTCTGATATAACTCTGATATAACTCTGATATAACTCTGATATAACTCTGATACAACTCTGATACAACTGATATAACTCTGATATAACTGATACAACTGATACAACTGATACAACTGATATAACTCTGATATAACTCTGATATAACTGATATAACTGATATAACTCTGATATAACTCTGATACAACTGATATAACTCTGATATAACTCTGATACAACTGATATAACTCTGATATAACTCTGATATAACTCTGATACAACTGATATAACTCTGATATAACTCTGATATAACTCTGATATAACTCTGATATAACTCTGATATAACTCTGATACAACTGATATAACTCTGATACAACTGATATAACTCTGATATAACTCTGATACAACTGATATAACTGATACAACTGATACAACTGATATAACTGATACAACTCTGATACAACTGATATAACTCTGATACAACTGATATAACTGATATAACTGATATAACTGATACAACTGATATAACTCTGATATAACTCTGATATAACTCTGATACAACTCTGATATAACTCTGATATAACTCTGATATAACTGATACAACTCTGATATATCTCTGATACAATCACAATATCCAATAATGACGAAGCAAAAACAGGTTTTTAGACTTTTCGCAAATGTATTGAAAATCAGCGCTCTGGAGCAGGTTTTCTTCAAGGATCTCTCTGTACTTTGCTCTGTTCATCTTTGCCTCCATCCTGACTAGTCTCCCAGTCCCTGCAGGTAAAAAACATTCCTACAGCATGATGCTGCCACCACCATGCTTCACTGTAGGGATGGTGCCAGGTCTCCTCCAGATGTGACACTTGGCATTCAGGCCAAAGAGTTCAATCTTGGTTTCATCAGATCAGAGAATCTTGTTTCTCACGGTCTGAGAGTCCTTTAGATGCATTTTGGCAAATTCCAAGCGGGCTGTGATGTGCCTTTTACTGAGGAGTGGCTTCCATCTGGCCACTTTACCAATCAGGCCTGATTGGTGTAGTGCTGCACAGATGATTCTCCCATCTCCACAGAGGAACTCCGGAGCTCTGTCAGAGTGACCATCGGGTTCTTGGTCACCTCCCTGACCAAGGCCCTTCTCCCCCGATTGCTCAGTTTGGCCGGGCGGCCAGCCCTGGGAAGAGTCTTGGTGGTTCCAAACTTCTTCCATTTAAGAATGATGGAGGCCACTGTGTTCTTGGGGAGCTTCAATGCCGCGGAAATGTTTTGGTACCCTTCCCCAGATCTGTGCCTCGACACAATCCTGTCTCTGAGCTGTACGGACAATTCCTTCGACCTCATGGCTTGGTTTTTACTCTGACATGCACTTGTCAACTCTGGGACTTTATATAGAAAGGTGTGTGCTTTTTCAAATCATGACCAATCAACTGAATGTACCACAGGTGGACTCCAATCAAGTTGTAGAAAACATCTCAAGGATGATCAATGGAAACAGGATGCACCTGAGCTCAATTTGAGTCTCATAGCAAATGGTCTGAATACTTATGTAGAGTCTCATAGCAAATGGTCTGAATACTTATGTAGAGTCTCATAGCAAATGGTCTGAATACTTATAGAGTCTCATAGCAAATGGTCTGTCTCTGAATACTTATGTAGAGTCTAGCAAATGGTCTGAATACTTATGTAGAGTCTCATAGCAAAGGGTCTGAATACTTATGTAGAGTCTCTCAAATGGTCTATAGCAAAGGCAAATGGCAAATGGTCTGAATACTTATGTAGAGTCTCATAGCAAAGGGTCTGAATACTTATGTAGAGTAGCAAATGGTCTGAATACTTATGTAGAGTCTCATAGCAAAGGGTCTGAATACTTATGTAGCAAAGGCTCTGAATACTTAGGTTCCTGTTTTTTACTTTTGAATACATTTGCAAACATTTCTAAAAAGCTGTTTTTTTTATTTGACCTTTATTTACCTAGGAAAGTCCGTTAAGAACACATTCTTATTTACAATGAAGAACAGTGGGTTAACTGCCTTGTTCAAGGGCAGAACGACAGATTTGTACCTCGTCAGCTCGGGGACTCGATCTTGCTACCTTTCAGTTACTAGTCCAACGCTCTCACCACTAGGCTACCCTGCCGCCCCATTAGTCATTACGGGCTATTGTGTGTAGATTGATGAGGATTTTTTTTTAAATAACAATTTAGAATAAGGCTGTAACATAACATAACAAATGTGGAAAAAGTCAAGGGGTCTGAATACTTTCTGAAGGCACTGTAACTCTAAGGACTCACTCGGATCAGCAGTAGATGCCAGGTATAGCACGCTAGACATTTAAAGGTAATTTCCCATTGAGCCGACAAAATGCAGCGTTTATCTGTGAATGCAGTCTCCGCTAAAGTGGGAACATTACATTTAAATGGTGCAATAGTGGACAAAGTGCAATTGGGGATAGAATCCTAAGCCTAAGTGATTTAAGTCAACTCAATGCCTGTTTATCCTCCAATGGTCATATTCAAACTACGGACCAGGAGCCTCATCCGGTACCATACTTCCTGTGACTCTGAACGTCAGCTCATCTCATCAACAACACCACTTCCTGTGACTCTGAACGTCAGCTCATCTCATCAACAACACCACTTCCTGTGACTCTGAACGTCAGCTCATCTCATCAACAACACAACTTCCTGTGACTCTGAACGTCAGCTCATCTCATCTACAACACAACTTCCTGTGACTCTGAACGTCAGCTCATCTCATCGACAACACAACTTCCTGTGACTCTGAACGTCAGCTCATCTCATCGACAACACAACTTCCTGTGACTCTGAACGTCAGCTCATCTCATCAACAACACCACTTCCTGTGACTCTGAACGTCAGCTCATCTCATCAACAACACCACTTCCTGTGACTCTGAACGTCAGCTCATCTCATCAACAACACAACTTCCTGTGACTCTGAACGTCAGCTCATCTCATCGACAACACAACTTCCTGTGACTCTGAACGTCAGCTCATCTCATCAACAACACCACTTCCTGTGACTCTGAACGTCAGCTCATCTCATCGACAACACAACTTCCTGTGACTCTGAACGTCAGCTCATCTCATCGACAACACCACTTCCTGTGACTCTGAACGTCAGCTCATCTCATCGACAACACCACTTCCTGTGACTCTGAACGTCAGCTCATCTCATCGACAACACCACTTCCTGTGACTCTGAACGTCAGCTCATCTCATCAACAACACCACTTCCTGTGACTCTGAACGTCAGCTCATCTCATCAACAACACAACCCTGTGACTGACTGAACGCCAGCTCATCTCATCAACAACACCACTTCCTGTGACTCTGAACGTCAGCTCATCTCATCGACAACACCACTTCCTGTGACTCTGAACGTCAGCTCATCTCATCAACAACACCACTTCCTGTGACTCTGAACGTCTGTGACTCTGAGCTCATCTCATAAAACACACTTCCTGTTAACTCTGAACGTTTCAGCTCATCTCATCAACAACACCACTTTCCTGTCAGCTCACTCATCAACAAACGTGACTCTGAAGCTCATCTCATCAACAACACAACTTCCTGTGACTCTGAACGTCAGCTCATCTCATCAACAACACCACTTCCTGTGACTCTGAACGTCAGCTCATCTCATCGACAACACAACTTCCTGTGACTCTGAACGTCAGCTCATCTCATCAACAACACAACCACAACAATGTCCCTGACAATAAGGTGCACAATATACTGTAAGGCCGACATGTTTCCCCTTTGACCTCTGCACCATGAACTAACTCAGAGGCAACCTTCTAAATAACCAGTAGGCTCCAATACTGAACCTCACAATTGTGTTGAATGTGGCCTGTTAAATCGCACTGTAACTAAATCTTCGGTTTTAACAAAAACTCCAACATAAATCACGCAGCAGATTACAGTGGGGCAAAAAAAGTATTTAGTCAGCCACCAATTGTGCAAGTTCTCCCACTTAAAAAGATGAGAGAGGTCTGTAATTTTCATCATAGGTACACTTCAACTATGACAGACAAAATGAGAAACAAAATCCAGAAAATCACATTGTTGGATTTTTTATGAATTTATTAATGAACAACAACACCACAGTAGTCCATACTCACACCACCACCACAGTAGTCCATACTCACAACACCACCACAGTAGTCCATACTCACAACACCACCACAGTAGTCCATACTCACACCACCACCACAGTAGTCCATACTCACAACAACACCACAGTAGTCCATACTCACAACAACACCACAGTAGTCCATATTCACAACCACAACACCACCACAGTAGTCCATACTCACAACACCACCACAGTAGTCCATACTCACAACAACACCACAGTAGTCCATACTCACAACAACACCACAGTAGTCCATACTCACAACAACACCACAGTAGTCCATACTCAGAACACCACAGTAGTCCATACTCACAACACCACAGTAGTCCATACTCACACCACCACCACAGTAGTCCATATTCACACCACCACCACAGTAGTGCATACTCACACCACCACCACAGTAGTCCATACTCACACCACCACCACAGTAGTCCATATTCACACCACCACAGTAGTCCAGTAGTCCATATTCACACCACCACCACAGTAGTCCATACTCACACCACCACCACAGTAGTCCATCACATTCACACCACCACAGTAGTCCATATTCACACCACCACCACAGTAGTCCATATTCACACCACCACCACAGTAGTCCATATTCACACCACCACCACAGTAGTCCATATTCACACCACCACCACAGTAGTCCATATTCACACCACCACCACAGTAGTCCCACCACACCACAGTAGTCCAACACCACAGTAGTCCATATTCACACCACCACCACAGTAGTCCATACTCACAACAACACCACAGTAGTCCATATTCACACCACCACCACAGTAGTCCATATTCACACCACCACCACAGTAGTCCATACTCACAACACCACCACAGTAGTCCATACTCACACCACCACCACCACAGACAAGCAGGGTGGATTGTTGACTATTGTCACTGTAACAAACCTTTTCTCCCTCGGTGACGCCGTGTTTACATAGACGATCAGAAACTCAGCTATGCTGTTGTTATTATAACAGACAATGGTTGGATTGCATTTTACAGCACACTGCACTCCTGTGACATCTCACGTTTCACAGAGACTCATGTTCATTCTACTCACTCTATCGATTGTTTACCTGCTGGGGATAAACATTCCACAGATCTAGGACCAGCTCACCAACCTCAAACACTAACCTTAACCATTAACCATTCCAATAGAATATCTCTCCTCTCTCTGTCCCATGATCATGTGACCAGTGAGCAAGGTCATGTGATGTGACATTCCACATTCCATGTGATCCCTGGTGACCTAGTTGACATGGTGCCCAGCTACAGCGGAATCCAGCTCGCCCGGTGACTGTTACTAGGTTACGCAGCGGTGAGGTGGCAGGCTTTCCTGAGTTCAGGGAGTGCATTGTGTTGATATTGATGCTGAGGATTAACAAAAGTAACACGTTACATTACTATAAAGTAAGGTGTTATATTACCATAAAGTAAGGTGTTATATTACTATAAAGTATTGTGTTATATTACTATAAAGTAACACGTTATATTACTATAAAGTATTACGTTATATTACTATAAAGTAAGGTGTTTTATTACTATAAAGTATTGCGTTATATTACTACGAAGTAACACGTCATATTACTATAAAGTATTGTGTTATATTACTATAAAGTAAGGTGTTATATTACTATAAAGTATTGTGTTATATTCCTATAAAGTATTGTGTTATATTACTATAAAGTAAAGTGTTATATTCCTATAAAGTAAGGTGTTATATTACTATAAAGTATTGTGTTATATTACTATAAAGTATTGTGTTATATTACTATAAAGTATTGTGTTATATTACTATAAAGTATTGTGTTATATTACTATAAAGTATTGTGTTATATTACTATAAAGTAAGGTGATATATTACTATAAAGTAAGGTGTTATATTACTATAAAGTATTGTGTTATATTACTATAAAGTATTGTGTTATATTACTATAAAGTAAGGTGTTATATTACTATAAAGTAAGGTGTTATATTACTATAAAGTAAGGTGTTATATTACTATAAAGTATTGTGTTATATTACTATAAAGTATTGTGTTATATTACTATAAAGTAAGGTGTTATATTACTATAAAGTAAGGTGTTATATTACTATAAAGTAAGGTGTTATATTACTATAAAGTAAGGTGTTATATTACTATAAAGTATTGTGTTATATTACTATAAAGTATTGTGTTATATTACTATAAAGTAAGGTGTTATATTACTATAAAGTAAGGTGATATATTACTATAAAGTAAGGTGTTATATTACTATAAAGTAAGGTGTTATATTACTATAAAGTATTGTGTTATATTACTATAAAGTAAGGTGTTATATTACTATAAAGTAAGGTGTTATATTACTATAAAGTAAGGTGTTATATTACTATAAAGTAAGGTGTTATATTACTATAAAGTAAGGTGTTATATTACTATAAAGTAAGGTGATATATTACTATAAAGTATTGTGTTATATTACTATAAAGTAAGGTGTTATATTACTATAAAGTAAGGTGTTATATTACTATAAAGTAAGGTGTTATATTACTATAAAGTATTGTGTTATATTACTATAAAGTAAGGTGTTATATTACTATAAAGTAAGGTGATATATTACTATAAAGTATTGTGTTATATTACTATAAAGTATTGTGTTATATTACTATAGGTGTTATATTACTATAAAGTATTGTGTTATATTACTATAAAGTAAGGTGTTATATTACTATAAAGTATTGTGTTATATTACTATAAAGTAAGGTGTTATATTACTATAAAGTATTGTGTTATATTACTATAAAGTAAGGTGTTATATTACTATAAAGTAAGGTGTTATATTACTATAAAGTAAGGTGTTATATTACTATAAAGTAAGGTGTTATATTACTATAAAGTAAGGTGATATATTACTATAAAGTATTGTGTTATATTACTATAAAGTAAGGTGTTATATTACTATAAAGTAAGGTGTTATATTACTATAAAGTAAGGTGTTATATTACTATAAAGTATTGTGTTATATTACTATAAAGTAAGGTGTTATATTACTATAAAGTAAGGTGATATATTACTATAAAGTATTGTGTTATATTACTATAAAGTATTGTGTTATATTACTATAAAGTAAGGTGTTATATTACTATAAAGTAAGGTGTTATATTACTATAAAGTATTGTGTTATATTACTATAAAGTAAGGTGTTATATTACTATAAAGTATTGTGTTATATTACTATAAAGTAAGGTGTTATATTACTATAAAGTAAGGTGTTATATTACTATAAAGTAAGGTGTTATATTACTATAAAGACCCCATATTCCTATACGACACTACTTCTGTCCAGGGTAAGTAGGGCTTCACAGCATCACTGTTGGACAGCAATGAGATTGATACCATCTCTACAGTAAGCCTGTTTACACCCTTGACTGTAGGACTAATGGAAGCTACATGTACTGTAGGACTAATGGAAGCTACAAGTACTGTAGGACTAATGGAAGCTACAAGTACTGTAGGACTAATGGAAGCTACATCTACTGTAGGGCTAATGGAAGCTACAAGTACTGTAGGACTACTGGAAGCTACATCTACTGTAGGACTAATGGAAGCTACATCTACTGTAGGACTAATGGAAGCTACATGTACTGTAGGACTAATGGAAGCTACATGTACTGTAGGACTAATGGAAGCTACATGTACTGTAGGACTAATGGAAGCTACATGTACTGTAGGACTAATGGAAGCTACATGTACTGTAGGACTAATGGAAGCTACATGTACTGTAGGACTAATGGAAGCTACATCTACTGTAGGACTAATGGAAGCTACATCTACTGTAGGACTAATGGAAGCTACATGTACTGTAGGACTAATGGAAGCTACATCTACTGTAGGACTAATGGAAGCTACATCTACTGTAGGACTAATGGAAGCTTCATGTAATGTATGAAAAATGGAAGCTACATCTACTGTAGGACTAATGGAAGCTACAAGTACTGTAGGACTACTGGAAGCTACATCTACTGTAGGACTAATGGAAGCTACATCTACTGTAGGACTAATGGAAGCTACATGTACTGTAGGACTAATGGAAGCTACATGTACTGTAGGACTAATGGAAGCTACATGTACTGTAGGACTAATGGAAGCTACATCTACTGTAGGACTAATGGAAGCTACATGTACTGTAGGACTAATGGAAGCTACATCTACTGTAGGACTAATGGAAGCTACATGTACTGTAGGACACATTGAGTACACATTGTTGATTCCCGCTGGGGTCATGCATATGAAATTGCATACACACACTACACGCTTTTTTCCTCGTGGTCTCTCGGACGTTTCACAGTTTTACTGTAGCCGTGAACTAGCTCACCTGATTGAAGTAGTCAAGGGCTTGATCATTAGCTGATGATTAGTTGACCAGTTGAATCAGCTGCTAGCTGTGGAATAGTTTAAATCCATGGACAGGCTTGTCCCCAAGGAGAGGTTGGAGAAAGGCTGTGCTAAATGACATGTTTGTGTTCACATGACTGTAACTATTTAAGAACCTCCGTGCCCGGCATCCTATCCCCACCTTCCCTACCCTACCACCAGGACCCCCTCAACCCCCTGGGACCTTTGCCCACCGCAGCTTCTCTCCTGGGTCCAGACCTGGAGTCACAGCCCCCTGATGGCCCTCAACCCCCTGGGACCCTAGTCTACCACAGCTTCTCTCCTGGGTCCCTTGCCCACCACAGCTTCTCTCCTGGGTCGAGACCTGGAGTCACAGCCCCCTGACGGCCCTCAACCCCCCTGGGTCCCTTGCCCACCACAGCTTCTCTCCTTGGAGCCTTGCTTACCACAGCTTCCCTACTGGGACCCTTGCCCACCACAGCTTCCCTACTGGGACCCTTGCCCACCACAGCTTCCCTACTGGGACCCTTGCCCACCACAGCTTCCCTACTGGGACCCTTGCCCACCACAGCTTCTCTCCTGGGTCCCTTGCCCACCACAGTTTCTCTCCTGGGTCCAGACCTGGAGTCACAGCCCGCTGACAGTAAATACAGTGGGGCAAAAAGTATTGAGTCAGCCACCAGTTGTGCAAGTTCTCCCACTTAAAAAGATGAGAGGGGCCTGTAATTTTCATCATGGGTACACTTCAACTATGACAGACAAAATGAGGGAGAAAAAATCCAGAAAACCACATTGTAGGATTTTTAAATGAATTTATTTGTACCTATGATGAAAATTACAGGCCTCTCTCATCTTTTTAAGTGGGAGAACTTGCACAATTGGTGGCTGACTAAATACTTTTTTTGCCCCACTGTATATATATATATGACAATGACTCACCTCCAGGCCTGCGTCTGTGATGGTGGACCTCTTCAGACTGACCGACTTCACCCCTTTCTTGGATAAGGGGTAGTTATCAATGAACTCACAAATGTCCAGGTCTGAAACTCCCACCAGACAGAACGCCTGGAACCCCCTGAGAGCGAAGGCCTGCAGGCTGACAAACTCCTTGTCTCCGCCAGGGAGCAGGGCGTACAGCTCCTTGGCGTGGAGGATGGGCGTGACACCCTCCCAGAACTTAGACTGGTACAGCACTTTCCTCCAGGTCCTACACACCTGGGCCAGGACACACTTCTCAGCCGTGGTGAAGTACCACAGCAGCCTGTTGAGCAGCTTCTCATCCAGGGCCAGCTGGCGCTCCAGGGGCGGCAGAAGGGCCAGAGGCAGGGTGAGGGGAAGGTGAGGCTTGGGGAAGGTGAGGGGGACCTGGCGCAGCGGGGGTTTGAGGGCCGTCAGGGCGCTGTGGTCCAGGTCTGGACCCAGGAGAGAGGGACCCAGGGGGTTGAGGGGGTCCAGGTGGTAGGGTAGGGAAGGCGGGGGTAGGATGCCGGGCACGGAGGAGGACTGGCACAGGCGGTTCTTGGCGGCGGGCGTGCCCTTGGTGATGCTGGCGCTGCCCAGACCGTTGGGCTGAGGGGGGAGCTTGACCATGCCGTTTCTCGGGACACACGGAGACTTCAGCTCGCTGGGGGTCGACATATTCAACATTGGGAACCTAGGAGGAGAGAGAGAGAATTAATACATGGTAAACATTGGGAACCTAGGAGGAGAGAGAGAGAATTAATACATGGTAAACATTGGATCAGACAGAGAGAGAATTAATACATGGTAAACATTGGGAACCTAGGAGGAGAGAGAGAGAGAATTAATACATGGTAAACATTGGGAACCTAGGAGGGAGAGAGAGAATTAATACATGGTAAACATTGGGAACCTAGGAGGAGAGAGAGAATTAATACATGGTAAACATTGGGAACCTAGGAGGAGGGAGAGAATTAATACATGGTAAACATTGGGAACCTAGGAGGAGAGAGAGAATTAATACATGGTAAACATTGGGAACCTAGGAGGAGGGAGAGAGAATTAATACATGGTAAACATTGGGAACCTAGGAGGAGAGAGAGAGAATTAATACATGGTAAACATTGGGAACATGGTAAACATTGGGAACCTAGGAGGAGGGAGAGAGAATTAATACATGGTAAACATTGGGAACCTAGGAGGAGAGAGAGAGAATTAATACATGGTAAACATTGGATCAGAGGGAGGGGGGGGTGATCTGGCCCTCATACCATCATTGGCTACCTAATCATCCCCGGCCTCCAATTGGCTCATTCATCTCCCCTTCCACTATTCACCAGGTTGTTCCTGTGAATGAGACTGTGTTCTCAGTCAACGTACCTGGTTAAATAAAAATCTATTTAACACATTGTCTATGGACCTGCCTGTCTGTCACTCAAGGGACTGAGTAGATAAACACCACTGGGCAGTTCTTATGTAGATAGCTGAGCCGCAGACTACTGGGTTTCCCAAAAACCTGCGTGCTTGATGTTGGAGAGCCTCGCTCTTATGTACAATATAGCCTGCACTGAAACAGACACGATTTCTGGGCAAACAAAGCATTCTTTTCGTTTGAATAATTCACAGAACACTTGGCGACACTCCTTGGCAGGCTTGCACTGGAAATAGAACAGAGCGGTTGTTTATAGTGGCAGAGGCCTATATCTAAGCAAGCATCCCTACTAGGCTAGCCTACAATATTACGTAATGCCGATGGCACAGTAGCACAGCAGTGAGTTACAATAGGACGTGTTTTTACTCCGAATAAAGATACCAAGGCCAAACATAAACAGTTTAAAACGATGGCCGACGCTGAGAGGTGGAACGTTTTGCTCCGGATCAACAATCATCGCAGATAAAATAAACTCTATGCATCCTTCATTGTCAAAACCTTCAGATGCAGTCGGCATCATTATTCATATCGACAAGTATACAATTAATAGCATTCCCGTCATCAAATAGTGTCTATGACTGCCGACAGTAACCTAGGCTATAGGATTCACCATCAGACGTTAGCCTTGGGCTTTTACAAACGGATCGGATATTAAACCCATTTCACTCTGCTTGTGATCGGTCCAATATTCGGTTTGTGCTGCACGCGACACATATCGGTGTAATAGAGCTGTACCGGGAATAAGCGATGCGGCAGCAGAAAAGCTAACCGAAGGAAGGGATGGCTATTCTCCCGTCCCTTCTCGTCCTCTCTCTCTCTCTCCCTCCCGCTCTCTCGCACCGCTAAACAAAAAATAAATAGCATTGCAGTGCTCCGGCCAGCATGAATCTGCTTTGCACTGCTCTTACCTTTAAACTGAACCCCGTCACTTCCCCCGTTTGACCCGAAGCCTCGCAAGTCTTTCACCAAACGGAGGTCTATTTTATCGCCCGCATCACCATACTACCAGCAGCATCCACAGGGAATGGCGGAGAGCGGGGGATGTTATTGAATTGTTGTAGCGACGACGCGATGCGAATCGTTTCAAAGGTGCATCATTTCGTATCGGAAGCGACGAGGACAGAATAAGAGGGAATATGCGTGAAATCGGGACGATGTGTTGTCCTGTGTTGTTTGTTCCATCGGCGCATCACTCCACGGTGTCAGCGGATATAAATATGTGGTGCGTTCGAATCAGTGTCGGAGAGAGAGAGAGAGAGAGAGAGAGAGAGAGAGAGAGAGAGAGAGAGAGAGAGAGAGAGAGAGAGAGAGAGAGAGAGAGAGAGAGAGAGAGAGGAACGAGAACCCTGTAAATAGAAACCAACATGACATCGCCTGGCTCACTGACATCAGCGAAACTCAACAGAGGAGAGGAAGAGAGGAGGCTGAGGCGGTACTCTATCCCTCTCCCTCTCTCTCGCTCTCTCTCTGTCTCTCTCACTGTCTCTCTCTCTCTCTCTCTCTCTCTCTCTCTCTCTCTCTCTCTGTCTCTCTCACTGTCTCTCTCTCTGTCTCTCTCTCTCTGTCTCTCTCTCTCCCTCTCCCTCTCTCGCTCTCTCTTTCGCTCTCTCTGTCTCTCTCTCTCCCTCTCCCTCTCTCGCTCTCTCTCTCTCACTGTCTCTCTCTCTCTGTCTCTCTCTCTCTCTCTGTCTCTCTCTGTCTCTCTCTCTCTCTCTCTCTCTCTCTCTCTCTCTCTCTCTCTCTCTCTCTCTGTCTCTCTCTCTGTCTCTCTCTCTGTCTCTCTCTCTCTGTCTCCCTCTCTCTCTCGCTCTCTCTTTCGCTCTCTCTCTCTCTCAATTCAATTTCAGTTCAAAATGTTTCCCATGCTTTATTGGCATGGGAAACATGTGTTTACATTGCCTGGGCAATTGAATTGAACAAAACTGAGAACACAAAAACGGATTAGAAATGAACAGCAAACATTTCACTCCCTAATGTTCTAAACAGATCAAGACATTTCAAGTGTTATATATTATCAGTAATGTTGTTTTAGCAATGTGCAAATAGTTATAATACGAATAGTAGGGAAGATAAATAAACAGATTAATATTGGTGGTATTTACTTCCCCCTCTCTCCCTCTCTCTCTCTCTCTCTCTCTCTCTCTCTCTCTCTCTCTCTCCCTCTCTCTCTCTCTCTCTCTCTCTCTCTCTCTCTCTCTCTCTCTCTCTCTCTCTCTCTCCCCGCCCCCCTCTCTCTCGCTCAAAAGGAGCCCGGGGTGCACCAAACACCCCAACAACAAATCATTCATTCACCCCCACTGAACGACTCATAACCTAACCTAAACTGCACTGTGGTCTAACATGAAGATACATCCGTCCAACTGTACACAAGGTCAACAGAAATGAGACGTTCCTTTAGCCGACCATGTACAGGCCGACAAAAATAAGCCTATATTTTCTGTTAAAAGCCTGCCTGCCAGTCTAGCTGCCTGTCTGGCCTGTACATGTAGGCATTCCCAAATACAATATGCTTTTCATTGGCATTGCTACGGAATGGCCCGCAACATGTATCACACCGCAATAACTAACTACATGTTTACCAGCAAGGGAAGTGAACGGTTTGGATCCACAGAGTAGATCTATTAGTATCAACTCATAACACAGAGTAGATCTATTACTGACTATCAACTCATAACACAGAGTAGATCTATTACTGACTATCAACTCATAACACAGAGTAGATCTATTACTGAGTATCAACTCATAACACAGAGTAGATCTATTACTGAGTATCAACTCATAACACAGAGTAGATCTATTACTGACTATCAACTCATAACACAGAGTAGATCTATTACTGACTATCAACTCATAACACAGAGTAGATCTATTACTGAGTATCAACTCATAACACAGAGTAGATCTATTACTGACTATCAACTCATAACACAGAGTAGATCTATTACTGACTATCAACTCATAACACAGAGTAGATCTATTACTGACTATCAACTCATAACACAGAGTAGATCTATTACTGACTATCAACTCATAACACAGAGTAGATCTATTACTGACTATCAACTCATAACACAGAGTAGATCTATTACTGACTATCAACTCATAACACAGAGTAGATCTATTACTGACTATCAACTCATAACACAGAGTAGATCTATTACTGACTATCAACTCATAACACAGAGTAGATCTATTACTGACTATCAACTCATAACACAGAGTAGATCTATTACTGACTATCAACTCATAACACAGAGTAGATCTATTACTGACTATCAACTCATAACACAGAGTAGATCTATTACTGACTATCAACTCATAACACAGAGTAGATCTATTACTGAGTATCAACTCATAACACAGAGTAGATCTATTACTGACTATCAACTCATAACACAGAGTAGATCTATTACTGAGTATCAACTCATAACACAGAGTAGATCTATTACTGACTATCAACTCATAACACAGAGTAGATCTATTACTGACTATCAACTCATAACACATCTCAAAACACAGAGTAGATCTATTACTGAGTATCAACTCATAACACAGAGTAGATCTATTACTGAGTATCAACTCATAACACAGAGTAGATCTATTACTGAGTATCAACTCATAACACAGAGTAGATCTATTACTGAGTATCAACTCAAAACACAGAGTAGATCTATTACTGAGTATCAACTCATAACACAGAGTAGATCTATTACTGACTATCAACTCATAACACAGAGTAGATCTATTACTGAGTATCAACTCATAACACAGAGTAGATCTATTACTGACTATCAACTCAAAACACAGAGTAGATCTATTAGTATCAACTCATAACACAGAGTAGATCTATTACTGACTATCAACTCAAAACACAGAGTAGATCTATTAGTATCAACTCATAACACAGAGTAGGACTATCAACTCATAACACAGAGTAGATCTATTACTGACTATCAACTAACACAGAGTAGATCTATTTGACTATCAACTCAAACACAGAGTAGATCTATTAATCAACCCGGCACAGAGTAGATCTATTACTGACTATCAACTCATAACACAGAGTAGATCTATTAGTATCAACTCAAAACATAGAGTAGATCTATTACTGACTATCAACTCAAAACACAGAGTAGATCTATTACTGACTATCAACTCAAAACACAGAGTAGATCTATTAGTATCATCTCAAAACACAGGGATCTATTAGACTATAGATCTATCTATGACTATCAACTCATAACACAGAGTAGATCTATTAGTATCAACTCAAAACATAGAGTAGATCTATTACTGACTATCAACTCATAACACAGAGTAGATCTATTACTGACTATCAACTCAAAACACAGAGTAGATCTATTAGTATCAACTCATAACACAGAGTAGATCTATTACTGACTATCAACTCAAAACACAGAGTAGATCTATTAGTATCAACTCATAACACAGAGTAGATCTATTACTGACTATCAACTCATAACACAGAGTAGATCTATTACTGACTATCAACTCAAAACACAGAGTAGATCTATTACTGAGTATCAACTCATAACACAGAGTAGATCGTGATATCAACTCATAACACAGAGTAGATCTATTACTGAGTATCAACTCATAACACAGAGTAGATCTATTACTGACTATCAACTCAACAGAGTAGATCTATTAGTATCAACTCTCAACACAGAGTAGATCTATTACTGAGTATCAACTCATAACACAGAGTAGATCTATTACTGACTATCAACTCAAAACACAGAGTAGATCTATTACTGACTATCAACTCAAAACACAGAGTAGATCTATTACTGACTATCAACTCATAACACAGAGTAGATCTATTAGACTATCAACTCATAACACAAGTAGATCTATTACTGAGTATCAACTCATAACACAGAGTAGATATATTACTGACTATCAACTCAAAACACAGAGTAGATCTATTAGTATCAACTCATAATACAGAGTAGATCTATTACTGAGTATCAACTCATAACACAGAGTAGATCTATTACTGACTATCAACTCATAACACAGAGTAGATCTATTACTGACTATCAACTCATAACACAGAGTAGATCTATTACTGACTATCAACTCATAACACAGAGTAGATCTATTACTGACTATCAACTCATAACACAGAGTAGATCTATTACTGAGTATCAACTCATAACACAGAGTAGATCTATTACTGAGTATCAACTCATAACACAGAGTAGATCTATTACTGAGTATCAATATATAACACAGAGTAGATCTATTACTGAGTATCAACTCATAACACAGAGTAGATCTATTACTGACTATCAACTCATAACACAGAGTAGATCTATTAGTATCAACTCATAACTTACAGAGTAGATCTATTACTACAGTATCAACTCATAACACAGAGTAGATATATTACTGAGTATCAACTCATAACACAGAGTAGATATATTACTGACTATCAACTCATAACACAGAGTAGATCTATTTACTGACTATCAACTCATAGCACAGAGTAGATCTATTACTGACTATCAACTCATAACACAGAGTAGATCTATTACTGACTATCAACTCATAACACAGAGTAGATCTATTACTGAATATCAACTCATAACACAGAGTAGATATTACTGGTATCAACTCATAACACAGAGTAGATCTATTACTGAGTATCAACTCATAACACAGAGTAGATCTATTACTGAGTATCAACTCATAACACAGAGTAGATCTATTACTGAGTATCAACTCATAACACAGAGTAGATCTATTACTGACTATCAACTCATAACACAGAGTAGATCTATTACCGACTATCAACTCATAACACAGAGTAGATCTATTACTGAGTATCAACTCATAACACAGAGTAGATCTATTACTGACTATCAACTCATAACACAGAGTAGATATATTACTGACTATCAACTCATAACACAGAGTAGATCTATTAGTATCAACTCATAACTTACAGAGTAGATCTATTACTATCAGTATCAACTCATAACACAGAGTAGATCTGTGCCTATTACTGAGTATCAACTGGCAACACAGGAGTAGATCTATTACTGACTATCAACTCATAACACAGAGTAGATCTATTACTGACTATCAACTCATAACACAGAGTAGATCTATTACTGACTATCAACTCATAACACAGAGTAGATCTATTACTGACTATCAACTCATAACACAGAGTAGATCTATTACTGACTATCAACTCATAACACAGAGTAGATCTATTACATGACTAATCAGCTCATTGGCACAGAGTAGATCTATTACTTGACTAATTTAACCTAAGTAACACAGAGTAGATCTATTAGTAACAACTGCACACAGAGTAGATCTATTACTGAGTATCAACTCATA
>NW_025745733.1:325000-341197 GCF_021184085.1 Oncorhynchus gorbuscha | reverse complement strand
GCATGCTCTAAACAACTAAGCTAATGAAAGCGAGAGGGAGAGGATTGTTTATTTTTTACACCCCAATTGTTTTTTCTTCACTTTTGTTTATTATCTATTTAACTTGTTTGACAATGTTAACATATGTTTCTATAACAATAAAGCCCCTTGAATTGAAATAGAATTGAATTGAGAGAGATCGAGAGAGGGGGGGAGGGAAGAGGGGACAGAGAGAGGGGCTGTTGGGGAGAGAGGGGCTGGTAGGGAGAGAGGGGGCTGGTTTGGAGAGGGGCTGGTGGGGAGAGAAAGAGAGGGGGGAGCAAAGAGGGACAGAGAGAGGGCTGGTGGGGAGAGAAAGAGATAGAGAGGGGCTGGTGGAGAGAGGGGAGGGAAGAGGGACAGAGAGAGGGGCTGGTGGAGAGAGGGGAGGGAAGAGGGACAGAGAGAGGGGCTGGTGGGAGAGAGGGAGGGAAGAGGGACAGAGAGAGGGGCTGGTGGAGAGAGAGAGAGAGATGGGAGGGAAGAGGGACAGAGAGAGGGGCTGGTGGAGAGAGAGATGGGAGGGAAGAGGGACAGAGAGAGGGGGACTGGTGGGGAGAGAAAAGAGGGGGAGCGAAGAGGGACAGAGAGGGGGCTGGTGGGGAGAGAGAGAGATAGAGAGAGAGAGGAGGGGAAGAGGGACAGAGAGGAGGGCCGGTGTGGAGAGAAAGAGAGAGATAGAGAGAGAGGAGAGGAAAGAGGGACAGAGAGGAGGGCCGGTGTGGAGAAAAAGAGAGAGAGAGATGGGAGGGAAAAGGGACAGAGAGAGGAGCTGGTGGGGAGAGAGGGGAGGGAAGAGGGACAGAGAGAGGGCTAGTAGAGAGGGCTAGAAGAGGAGGGGAGGGAAGAGGGACAGAGAGGGGCTAGTAGAGAGAGGGGCTAGAAGAGAGAGGAGGGAAGAGGGACAGAGACAGGGCTAGAAGAGAGGGGGGAGAGACAGAGTGAGGGGCTAGTAGAGAGAGGGGCTAGAAGAGAGAGGGGAAGAGTGACAGAGAGAGGGGGCTTGTGCGGGAGAGAGAGATGAAACAAAATGACTGGCAGTGCATGCAGGGCAGAACTGGGACAATATCCACTAATAATACAACTCAAAAATTAGCAATTGGGTTTTGGAAACCTTTAAAATACAGTGACCCCCTTTCATATCATTACTAAGCCCTGCAATGCCAAGAGCAAAGAAAAGAGTCCCCTCATCCAGCTGGTCCTGGGGCTGAGTTCACTAACCTGTTCTACTGACACACTGAAGCCTCAGGACTCTCATCCAGTCGGTCCTGGGGCTGAGTTCACAACCCTGTTCATACTAACACACTGAAGCCTCAGTCCCCTCATCCAGCTGGTCCTGGGGCTGAGTTTACAAACCTGTTCTACTAACACACTGAAGCCTCAGTCCCCTCATCCAGTTGGTCCTGGGGCTGAATTCACAAACCTGTTCTACTAACACACTGAAGCCTCAGGACTCTCATCCAGCTGGTCCTGGGGCTGAGTTCTCAAACCTGTTCTACTAACACACTGAAGCCTCAGGACTCTCATCCAGCTGGTCCTGGGGCTGAGTTCACAAACCTGTTCTACTAACACTCATCCAGCTGAAGCTACTCAGTCAGTCCCTCATCCAGCTGGTCCTGGGGCTGAGTTCACTAACCTGTTCTACTAACACACTGAAGCCTCAGGACTCTCATCCAGCTGGTCCTGGGGCTGAGTTCACAACCCTGTTCTACTGACACACTGAAGCCTCAGGACTCTCATCCAGCTGGTCCTGGGGCTGAGTTCACTAACCTGTTCTACTAACACACTGAAGCCTCAGGACTCTCATCCAGTCGGTCCTGGGGCTGAGTTCACTAACCTGTTCTACTGACACACTGAAGCCTCAGGACTCTCATCCAGCTGGTCCTGGGGCTGAGTTCTCAAACCTGTTCTACTAACACACTGAAGCCTCAGGACTCTCATCCAGTCGGTCCTGGGGCTGAGTTCACAAACCTGTTCTACTGACACACTGATTATTTTGTGCCCACTAGAAATAAAAGTGACTCCAAAATGACGCAGTATATTATGCATCCAACATGTTTGTAGAGTCACAAGCTTGATGATCAAATCAATCAATCAATCAAATGTATGTATAAAGCCCTTCTTCCATCAGCTGATGTCTCAAAGTGCTGTACAGAAACCCAGCCTGAAACCCTAAACAGCAAGCAATGCAGGTGTAGAAGCACGGTGGCTAGGAAAAAACTCCCTAGAAGGCAAAACCTAGGAGGGGAAACCTGGAGAGGAACCAGGCTATGTGGGGTGGCCATTCCTCTTCTGGCTGTACTGGGTAGAGAGGAACCAGGCTCTGAGGGGTGGCCGGTCCTCTTCTGGCTGTACTGGGTAGAGAGGAACCAGGCTCTGAGGGTGGCCAGTCCTCTTCTGGCTGTACTGGGTAGAGAGGAACCAGGCTCTGAGGGGTGGCCAGTCCTCTTCTGGCTGTACTGGGTAGAGAGGAACCAGGCTCTGAGGGTGGCCAGTCCTCTTCTGGCTGTACTGGGTAGAGAGGAACCAGGCTCTGAGGGGTGGCCAGTCCTCTTCTGGCTGTACTGGGTAGAGAGGAACCAGGTTCTGAGGGTGTCCAGTCCTCTTCTGGCTGTACTGGGTAGAGAGGAACCAGGCTCTGAGGGGTGGCCAGTCCTCTTCTGGCTGTACTGGGTAGAGAGGAACCAGGCTCTGAGGGTGGCCAGTCCTTTTCTGGCTGTACTGGGTAGAGAGGAACCAGGTTCTGAGGGGTGGCCAGTCCTCTTCTGGCTGTACTGGGTAGAGAGGAACCAGGCTCTGAGGGGTGGCCAGTCCTCTTCTGGCTGTACTGGGTAGAGAGGAACCAGGCTCTGAGGGGTGGCCAGTCCTCTTTGGCTGTACTGGGTAGAGAGGAACCAGGCTCTGAGGGGTGGCCAGTCCTCTTCTGGCTGTACTGGGTAGAGAGGAACCAGGCTCTGAGGGGTGGCCAGTCCTCTTCTGGCTGTACTGGGTAGAGAGGAACCAGGCTCTGAAGCGGTGGCCAGTCCTCTTCTGACTGGGGGTAGAGAGGAACCAGGCTCTGGGGGTATAAATACCAGTCCTCTTCTGGCTGTACTGGGTAGAGGGAACCAGGCTCTGAGGGAGGTCAGTCCTCTTCTGGCTGTACTGGGGTATAAGGAACCAGGCTCTGAGGGGTGGCCTGTCCTCTTCTGGCTGTACTGGGTAGAGAGGAACCAGGCTCTGAGGGTGGCCAGTCCTCTTCTGGCTGTACTGGGTAGCTGCTCAGGAACCAGGTTCTGAGGGGTGGCCAGTCCTCTTCTGGCTGTGCCGGGTGGAGATTATAACAGAACATGGCCAAGATGTTCAAACCAGCTGCTCACGTTCATAGATGACCAGCAGGGTCCAATAATTATAGTATCAGTGGTGGGAGAGAGAGAGCTCATTGTGTGCTATAGGAATATGGGACCACATACTAAACGTTTGACTACTATATTTGTTAGACTCTTTAGGGGTGTCAATCATTTCAACCCCTACCTTTTTAATAAAACAAATATTATTTGTTAAACAAAATATTATTCTCCGGGCAATACTATTAGTATAAAATAATATTTCCTCAATTGTCTTGCATACAATATACCACTGTATTTTAATGATTTATTACATGAAACATTCATTATTGCTCATCTTTAAATCAAGGGTGTCAGTCATTTAGGATCCCACTGTATATGCTAGGTTGCAGTCAAAACAGCTCATGAAGCCTATCAGTGGTATAAATACTGGTTAGAGCTGTAGCACTGAATCCAGCTGATCATGAAGTATATCAGTGGTATAAATACTAGTTAGAGCTGTAGTACTGAAACCAGCTGCTCATGAAGTCTATCAGTGGTATAAATACTAGTTAGAGCTGTCGTACTGAAACCAGCTGCTCATGAAGTCTATCAGTGGTATAAATACTGCTTAGAAGCTGTAGTACTGAAACCAGCTGCTCATGAAGTCTATCAGTGGTATAAATACTAGTTAGAGCTGTAGTACTGAAACCAGCTGCTCATGAAGTCTATCAGTTATTAATACTAGTTAGAGCTGTCGTACTGAAACCAGCTGCTCATGAAGTCTATCAGTGGTATAAATACTAGTTAGAGCTGTAGTACTGAAACCAGCTGCTCATGAAGTCTATCAGTGGTATAAATACTAGTTAGAGCTGTAGTACTGAAACCAGCTGCTCATGAAGTCTATCAGTTATTAATACTAGTTAGAGCTGTAGTACTGAAACCAGCTGCTCATGAAGTCTATCAGTGGTATAAATACTAGTTGAAACCAGCTGCTCATGAAGTCTATCAGTGGTATAAATACTAGTTAGAGCTGTAGTACTGAAACCAGCTGCTCATGAAGTCTATCAGTGGTATAAATACTAGTTAGAGCTGTAGTACTGAAACCAGCTGCTCATGAAGTCTATCAGTTATTAATACTAGTTAGAGCTGTAGTACTGAAACCAGCTGCTCATGAAGTCTATCAGTGGTATAAATACTAGTTAGAGCTGTAGTACTGAAACCAGCTGCTCATGAAGTCTATCAGTGATATAAATACTAGTTAGAGCTGTAGTACTGAAACCAGCTGCTCATGAAGTCTATCAGTGGTATAAATACTAGTTAGAGCTGTAGTACTGAAACCAGCTGCTCATGAAGTCTATCAGTGGTATAAATACTAGTTAGAGCTGTCGTACTGAAACCAGCTGCTCATGAAGTCTATCAGTGGTATAAATACTAGTTAGAGCTGTAGTACTGAAACCAGCTGCTCATGAAGTCTATCAGTGGTATAAATACTAGTTAGAGCTGTAGTACTGAAACCAGCTGCTCATGAAGTCTATCAGTTATTAATACTAGTTAGAGCTGTAGTACTGAAACCAGCTGCTCATGAAGTCTATCAGTGGTATAAATACTAGTTAGAGCTGTAGTACTGAAACCAGCTGCTCATGAAGTCTATCAGTGGTATAAATACTAGTTAGAGCTGTAGTAGTACTGAAACCAGCTGCTCATGAAGTCTATCAGTTATTAATACTAGTTAGAGCTGTAGTACTGAAACCAGCTGCTCATGAAGTCTATCAGTGGTATAAATACTAGTTAGAGCTGTAGTACTGAAACCAGCTGCTCATGAAGTCTATCAGTGGTATAAATACTAGTTAGAGCTGTAGTACTGAAACCAGCTGCTCATGAAGTCTATCAGTTATTAATACTAGTTAGAGCTGTAGTACTGAATCCAGCTGCTCATGAAGTCTATCAGTGGTATAAATACTAGTTAGAGCTGTAGTACTGAAACCAGCTGCTCATGAAGTCTATCAGTGATATAAATACTAGTTAGAGCTGTAGTACTGAAACCAGCTGCTCATGAAGTCTATCAGTGGTATAAATACTAGTTAGAGCTGTAGTACTGAAACCAGCTGCTCATGAAGTCTATCAGTGATATAAATACTAGTTAGAGCTGTAGTACTGAATCCAGCTGCTCATGAAGTCTATCAGTGGTATAAATACTAGTTAGAGCTGTCGTACTGAAACCAGCTGCTCATGAAGTCTATCAGTGGTATAAATACTAGTTAGAGCTGTAGTACTGAATCCAGCTGCTCATGAAGCCTATCAGTGGTATAAATACTGGTTAGAGCTGTAGTACTGAAACCAGCTGCTCATGAAGTCTATCAGTTATTAATACTAGTTAGAGCTGTAGTACTGAAACCAGCTGCTCATGAAGTCTATCAGTTATTAATACTGGTTAGAGCTGTCGTACTGAAACCAGCTGCTCATGAAGTCTATCAGTGGTATAAATACTAGTTAGAGCTGTAGTACTGAATCCAGCTGCTCATGAAGTCTATCAGTGGTATAAATACTAGTTAGAGCTGTAGTACTGAAACCAGCTGCTCATGAAGTCTATCAGTTATTAATACTAGTTAGAGCTGTCGTACTGAAACCAGCTGCTCATGAAGTCTATCAGTGGTATAAATACTAGTTAGAGCTGTAGTACTGAAACCAGCTGCTCATGAAGTCTATCAGTGGTATAAATACTAGTTAGAGCTGTAGTACTGAAACCAGCTGCTCATGAAGTCTATCAGTTATTAATACTAGTTAGAGCTGTAGTACTGAAACCAGCTGCTCATGAAGTCTATCAGTGGTATAAATACTAGTTAGAGCTGTAGTACTGAAACCAGCTGCTCATGAAGTCTATCAGTGGTATAAATACTAGTTAGAGCTGTAGTACTGAAACCAGCTGCTCATGAAGTCTATCAGTTATTAATACTGGTTAGAGCTGTAGTACTGAATCCAGCTGCTCATGAAGTCTATCAGTGGTATAAATACTAGTTAGAGCTGTAGTACTGAAACCAGCTGCTCATGAAGTCTATCAGTGATATAAATACTAGTTAGAGCTGTAGTACTGAAACCAGCTGCTCATGAAGTCTATCAGTGGTATAAATACTAGTTAGAGCTGTAGTACTGAAACCAGCTGCTCATGAAGTCTATCAGTGATATAAATACTAGTTAGAGCTGTAGTACTGAATCCAGCTGCTCATGAAGTCTATCAGTTATTAATACTGGTTAGAGCTGTAGTACTGAAACCAGCTGCTCATGAAGTCTAACAGTTATTAATACTGGTTAGAGCTGTAGTACTGAAACCAGCTGCTCATGAAGTATATCAGTTATTAATACTAGTTAGAGCTGTAGTACTGAAACCAGCTGCTCATGAAGTCTATCAGTGGTATAAATACTGGTTAGAGCTGTAGTACTGAAACCAGCTGCTCATGAAGTCTATCAGTGGTATAAATACTAGTTAGAGCTGTAGTACTGAAACCAGCTGCTCATGAAGTATATCAGTTATTAATACTAGTTAGAGCTGTAGTACTGAAACCAGCTGCTCATGAAGTCTATCAGTGGTATAAATACTGGTTAGAGCTGTAGTACTGAATCCAGCTGCTCATGAAGTCTATCAGTGGTATAAATAGTAGTTAGAGCTGTAGTACTGAAACCAGCTGCTCATGAAGTCTATCAGTTATTAATACTGGTTAGAGCTGTAGTACTGAATCCAGCTGCTCATGAAGTCTATCAGTTATTAATACTGGTTAGAGCTGTAGTACTGAATCCAGCTGCTCATGAAGTCTATCAGTGGTATAAATACTAGTTAGAGCTGTAGTACTGAAACCAGCTGCTCATGAAGTCTATCAGTTATTAATACTAGTTAGAGCTGTAGTACTGAAACCAGCTGCTCATGAAGTCTATCAGTGGTATAAATACTAGTTAGAGCTGTAGTACTGAAACCAGCTGCTCATGAAGTCTATCAGTTATTAATACTGGTTAGAGCTGTAGTACTGAATCCAGCTGCTCATGAAGTCTATCAGTGGTATAAATACTAGTTAGAGCTGTAGTACTGAATCCAGCTGCTCATGAAGTCTATCAGTGGTATAAATACTAGTTAGAGCTGTAGTACTGAAACCAGCTGCTCATGAAGTCTATCAGTTATTAATACTAGTTAGAGCTGTAGTACTGAAACCAGCTGCTCATGAAGTCTATCAGTGGTATAAATACTAGTTAGAGCTGTAGTACTGAAACCAGCTGCTCATGAAGTCTATCAGTGGTATAAATACTAGTTAGAGCTGTCTACTGAAAATACAGCTGCTCATGAAGTCTATCAGTGATATAAATACTAGTTAGAGCTGTAGTACTGAATCCAGCTGCTCATGAAGTCTATCAGTGGTATAAATACTAGTTAGAGCTGTAGTACTGAAACCAGCTGCTCATGAAGTCTATCAGTGGTATAAATACTAGTTAGAGCTGTCGTACTGAAACCAGCTGCTCATGAAGTCTATCAGTGATATAAATACTAGTTAGAGCTGTAGCACTGAAACCAGCTGCTCATGAAGTCTATCAGTGGTATAAATACTAGTTAGAGCTGTAGTACTGAAACCAGCTGCTCATGAAGTCTATCAGTGATATAAATACTAGTTAGAGCTGTAGTACTGAATCCAGCTGCTCATGAAGTCTATCAGTGATATAAATACTGGTTAGAGCTGTAGTACTGAATCCAGCTGCTCATGAAGTCTATCAGTGGTATAAATACTAGTTAGAGCTGTAGTACTGAAACCAGCTGCTCATGAAGTCTATCAGTGGTATAAATACTAGTTAGAGCTGTAGTACTGAAACCAGCTGCTCATGAAGTCTATCAGTGGTATAAATACTAGTTAGAGCTGTCAGTACTGAAACCAGCTGCTCATGAAGTCTATCAGTGGTATAAATACTAGTTAGAGCTGTAGTACTGAAACCAGCTGCTCATGAAGTCTATCAGTGGTATAAATACTAGTTAGAGCTGTAGTACTGAAACCAGCTGCTCATGAAGTCTATCAGTGGTATAAATACTAGTTAGAGCTGTAGTACTGAAACCAGCTGCTCATGAAGTCTATCAGTGGTATAAATACTAGTTAGAGCTGTAGTACTGAAACCAGCTGCTCATGAAGTCTATCAGTGGTATAAATACTAGAGCTGCTGCCCTCTGAATGTGCTGTATTGGTGTGTAAATATTATATAAATACCATGATTCCAATAACATCCTCCAGTATTCTTTATGTGCAACATGTTAAGGTGTTTTGGGTGCTATACTATTGGTTTATAGTATCTTAAAGGATTTTGGCTTTTAAAACCATGCTGCCAAAGCCCCTACCATTCCCAATAGTGATGCTAAATGAAGCACCTACCATTCCCAATAGTGATGCTAAATGAAGCCCCTACCATTCCCAATAGTGATGCTAAATGAAACCCCTACCATTCCCAATAGTGATGCTAAATGAAGCCCCTACCATTCCCAATAGTTTTGGTCACTGTCTCTGAAGCCCCTACCATTCCCAATAGTGATCACTTCTAGTGATGCTAAGGCTAAATAAAGAATATTTTTGGTCATTTTTCACTCATTTTTATCAATACAATTAAGTATATTTTCAAATGTTGGTGTACTGCCACTTTAAATGGCAGTTGTGTTTACAACATAAATGACTAAATTTAATATTTTCTGATTTTTTTTTCAAAATTCTGAAAACTAAATGATAGTATACTATATCACCCCGCCCTTCGCTTTGAGTCCTTAGGAAACTAGGCAGTATTTTGTTTTTAAATGTATTATTTCTGACACTGTTACACCAGGAAATATGAAGTCTTATTACATACAGCCGGGAAGAACTATCGGATATAAGAGCAACGTCAACTCACCAACATTACAACCAGGAATACGACTTTCCAGAAGCGGATCCTCTGTTTGGACCACCACCCAGATCCTCTGTTTGGACCACCACCCAAGACAATAGATCAGATCCTCTGTTTGGACCACCACCCAGGACAATAGATCAGATCCTCTGTTTGGACCACCACCCAAGACAATAGATCAGATCCTCTGTTTGGACCACCACCCAGATCCTCTGTTTGGACCACCACCCAGGACAATAGATCAGATCCTCTGTTCGGACCACCACCCAGGACAATAGATCAGATCCTCTGTTTGGACCACCACCCAGGACAATAGATCAGATCCTCTGTTTGGACCACCACCCAGGACAATAGATCAGATCCTCTGTTTGGACCACCACCCAGGACAATAGATCAGATCCTCTGTTTGGACCACCACCCAGGACAATAGATCAGATCCTCTGTTTGGACCACCACCACCACCCAGGACAATAGATCAGATCCTCTGTTTGGACCACCACCCAGGACAATAGATCAGATCCTCTGTTTGGACCACCACCCAGGACAATAGATCAGATCCTCTGTTTGGCCACCACCCAGGACAATAGATCAGATCCTGTTTGGACCACCACCCAGGACAATGTTTGTTTGGACCACCACCCAGGACAATAGATCAGATCCTCTGTTTGGACCACCACCCAGGACAATAGATCAGATCCTCTGTTTGGACCACCACCCAGGACAATAGATCAGATCCTCTGTTTGGACCACCACCCAGGACAATAGATCAGATCCTCTGTTTGGACCACCACCAGACCAGATCCACCCAGGACAATAGATCAGATCCTCTGTTTGGACCACCACCCAGGACAATAGATCAGATCCTCTGTTTGGACCACCACCCAGGACAATGGATCGGATCCCAGTAGCCGACCCAAAACAACGGCACCACAGAAGGGGCAGACGCAGCGGCCTCCTGGTTAGGCTACGTTGACGTGCACATCGCCCACCGCTCCCGAGTATACTACTCGCCAATGTCCAGTCTCTTGACAACAAGGTAGACAAAATCTGAGCAAGGGTTGCCTTCCAGAGAGACATCAGAGATGATAACATTCTCTGTTTCACAGAAACATGGCTCTCTCGGGATATGTTGTCGGAATCGGTTCAGCCGCCAGGCTTCTCAATGCATCGCGCCATCAGAGATAAACACCTCTCTGGGAAGAGGAAGGGCGGGGGTGTATGCTTCATGATTATCGACTCATGGTGTAATCATAACAACATACAGGAACTCATCCTTCTTCTCACCCGACCTACAATTCCTTACAATCAAATGCTGGCCATATTACCTCCCAAGATAATTCTCGTCAGTTGTAGTCACAGCTGTGTACATTCTCCCTCAAGCGAACACCAAGACGGCCCTCATGGAACTTCACTGTACTCTATGTAAACTGGAAACCATATATCCTGAGGCTGCATTTATTGTAGCTGGGGATTTTAACAAAGCTACATTTGAGAACAAGGCTACCTAAATTCTATCAGCATATTGATTGGACTACACGCAGGGGTAATACACTCGATCACTGCTACTCTTAACCTCTGCGTTGCATACAAAGCCATCGCACACTCTTTTTCAGCTCTGCCCACAAATGTTCTATAGGATTGAGGTCACGGCTTTGTGATGGCCACTCCAATACCTTGACTTTGTTGTCCTTAAGCCGCTTTGCCACAACTTTGGAAGTATGCTTGGGGTCATTGTTCATTTGGAAGACCCATTTGAGACCAAGCTTTAAATTCCTGACTGATGTCTTGAGATGTTGCTTCAATATATCCACATAATTTTCCACTCTCATGATGCCATCAATTTTGTGAAGTGCACCAGTCCCTCCTGCAGCAAAGCACCTCCACAACATGATGCTGCCACCCCCGTGCTTCACGGTTTACCCCAGCATTTAACACCATAGTACCTGCCAAGCTCATCATCAAGCTGGAGGCCCCACAAGGGTGCTTCCTGTACTCCCTGTTCATCAACGACTGCGTGGCCAACCACGCCTCAAACTCAATCATCAAGTTTGCAGACGACACAACAGTAGTAGGCTTGATTACCAACAACGACGAGACGGCCTATAGGGATGAGGTGAGGGCACTCAGAGTGTGGTGTCAGGAAAATAACCTCTCACTCAACGTCAACAAAACAAAGGAGATGATCGTGGACTTCAGGAAACAGCAGAGGGAGCACCCCCCCCCAGGGAAGGGAAGTATCCACATCGATGGGACAGCGGTGGAGAAGGTGGAACAATGTAAATTCCTCTGCGTACACATCACAGACAAACTGAAATGGTCCACTCACACAGACAGTGTGGTGAAGAAGGTGCAACAGCGCATCTTCAACCTCAGGAGGCTGGAAAAATGTGTCTCGTCACCCAAAACCCTGACAAACTTTTAGAGATGCACAATCAAGAGCATCCTGTCGGGCTGTATCACAGCCTGGTACGGCAACTGCACCGCCCTCAACTGCAAGACTCTCCAGAGGGTGGTGCGGTCTGCACAACGCATCACTACCTGCCCTCTATGACACCTACAGTCATGGCCAAAAGTTTTGAGAATGACACAAATATGAATTTCCACAAAGTTTGCTGCTTCAGTGTCTTTAGATATTTTTGTCAGATGTTACTATGGAATACTGAAGTATAATTACAAGCATTTCATAAGTGTGAAAGGCTTTTATTGACAATTAAATTAAGTTGATGCAAAGAGTCAATATTTGCAGTGTTGACCCTTCTTTTTCAAGACCTCTGCAATTCGTCCTGGCATGCTGTCAATTAACTTCTGGGCCACGGGCCACATCCTGACTGATGGCAGCCCATTCTTACATAATCAATGCTTGGGAGTTTGTCAGAATTTGTGGGTTTTTGTTTGTCCACCCGTCTCTTGAGGATTGACCACAAGTTCTCAATGGGATTAAGGTCTGGGGAGTTTACTGACCATGGACCCAAAATATCGACGTTTTGTTCCCCGATCCACTTAGTTATCACTTTTGCCTTACGGCAAGGTGCTCCATTATCTCTGTACCTTTTGCAGAATATCAGTCTGTCACTGATGTTTTTCCTGGAAAGAAGTGGCTTCTTTGCTGCCCTTCTTGACACCAGGCCATCCTCCAAAAGTCTTAGCCTCACTGTGCGTGCAGATGCACTCACTCCTGCCTGCTGCCATTCCTGAGCAAGTTCTGTACTGGTGGTGCCCCAATCCCGCAGCTGAATCAACTTTAGGAGATGGTCCTGGCGCTTGCTGGATTTTCTTGGGCGCCCTGAAGCCTTGTTCACAACAATTGAACCGCTCTCCTTGAAGTTCTTGATGATCCGATAAATGAACCGTTGATTTAGATCCGATAAATGGCAATCTTACTGGCAGCAATATCCTTGCCCATTTTGTGCAAAGCAATGATGACGGCACGTGTTTCCTTGCTGGTAACCATGGTTGACAGGGGAAGAACAATGATTCCAAGCACCACCCACCGTTTGAAGCTTCCAGCCTGTTATTCAAACTCAATCAGCATGACAGAGCGATCTCCAGCCTTGTCCTCGTCAACACTCACACCTGTGTTAACGAAAGAATCACTGACATGATGTCAGCTGGTCCTTTTGTGGCAGGGCTGAAATGCAGTGGAGATGTTTTTTGGGGACTCAGTTCATTTGCATGGCAAAGAGGGACTTTGCAATTAATTGCAATTAATCTGATCACTGTTCATAACATTCTGGAGTATATGCAAATTGCCATCATACAAACTGAGGCAGAAGACTTTGTGAAAATTAATATTTGTGTCATTCTCAAAACTTTTAGCCACGACTATACAGCACCCGATGTCACAGGAAGGCCAAAAAGATAATCAAGGACAACAACCACCCGATCCACTGCCTGTTCACACTGCTATCATACAGAAGGCGAGGTCAGTACAGGTGCATCACCGCTGAGAAGTTGACTGAAAAATATGTCTGTTTCTATCTCAAGGCCATATGACTACTAAATTGCAATCACAAACTCAGAGAGCTGCTGGTTAATATGTTGTGACTTGACTTTAATAAATGGATCACTAGTCACTTTAAACAATGACACTTTTAATATGTCTGTAAATAATGGCACTTTAATAATGTTTAATATGTCTGTACTCATATCATATGTATATACTGTATTTTATACCATCTATTGCATCTTGCCTATGTCTGCTTAATATGTCTGTAGGCCATCACTCATCCATATATTTATATGTACTTATTCTCAAACATGTCTTTAGATTTGTGTGTATTAGGTAGTTGTTGGGAATATGTTAGATAAACTTGTTAGATTTGTGTGTATTAGGTAGTTGTTGGGAATTGTTAGATCGCTTGTTAGATTTGTGTGTAAAATAGGTAGTTGTTGGGAATTGTTAGATTACTTGTTAGCCCTTTGTGTGTATTAGGTAGTTGTTGTGGAATTGTTAGATTACTTGTTAGATTTGTGTGTATTAGGTAGTTGTTGGGGAATTGTTAGATTACTTGTTATATTTGTGTGTATTAGGTAGTTGTTGGAATCGTTAGATTGCTTGTCAGATGTTACTGCACTGCTGGAACTAGAAAGCACAAATTTTGCTTTGTCACATACACTGGCATTAACATCTGCTTGTGCATGTGTATGTGACCACATAACAAATCTGCTAACCATGTGACCAATAACATCTGCTAACCATGTTGGAAAGGGGAGTGGAGAGAGATGGACAAAAATGGAAAGTGATGAGGATATAAACGGGTGGAGGGGAGAAATGGAGAGGATGCAGAGATGGGGAGAAATGGAGATGGTAGGGGTGGAGAGAGATGGGGAGAAATTTGGAGAGGGGGAGAAATGGAGAGGGGGTGGAGAGAGACCTGGGGAGAAATGGAGAGGGGGTGGAGCTCTAAATGGAGAAAAATTTGACAGAGGGGGTGGAGCAGAGATGGGGGTGGAGAAATGGAGAGTTGGTGGAGAGAGAATGCAGCGTGATAACCAAGAGGGGGTGGAACAGGGAGAGGGGGGAAACTACTGAGAGACCCAGTGTAGAGAGATGGAGAGGGGTGGAAGAAATGGACAAGGGGGTGGATAGAGGGTGGAGAGATGAGAGAAGGAGGGAGATGGAGAGGGGGTGTGAGAGTAGAGATGGACATAATGAATGGAAACAAGTGGAGAGAGAGATCCTAGTGGGTGGATGTTCCTTTTGATGGATAGAGTGGGTGGAGAGAGAGCTGGGAGTAGGGGGTGGACGATGAGATGGAGATGAATAATGGAAAGGACTGAACCTGGAGATTATATTAGGTAGAGATTGGAGAGTGGGTGGAGAGAGATGGACAGTGGGTGGAGAGAGATGGAGATGGAGGGGGTGGAGAGAGATGGAACTTAAATGGAGAGAAATGAAGCTGGACTTGTCTTGTCCCCAGATGTGAAATAGGGGTGGAGAGATGGATGGGGAGAAATGGAGAGGGGTCCTGTTTCAGGAGATGGAGAGGGAGGTGGAGAGAGATGGAGAGTCCTCCCTGGAGAGAGATGGGGAGAAATGGAGAGGGGTGGAGAGATGATGGAGTTGGAGGGTGGTGGACAGAGAAATGGGGAGAAATGGAGAACTGGGAGTGGAGAGAAATGGAGAGGGGGTGGGGCCCCCAGTGGAGAGGATGGAGAGGGGTGGAGAGAGATGGAGAGGGGGTGGAGAGAGAAGTCAGAGGGCCCAGGTCTCGAGCTTGGATGAGAGATGGAGAGGGTGTGGAGAGAGAAGGAGAGGGGGCAGGAGAGCGATGAAGAGAGAAGGAAAGGGGTTCCCCTTGATGGAGAGGGGTGGAGAGAGAAGGAGTTTGGTGGAGAGAGAAGCCAGATCCTAAGGGGGTGGAGATGGATGTTCCTTTTGAAGAAGGCATAGGAATGGGGATGGAGAGGGGGGTGGACAGGAGAGAGAAAGGTGGGTGGGAGTTTAGAAGGAAAGTTTTTTGGGGTGGAGAGATGGAGAGGGTGTGGAAGGGGGTCCGAGGAGAAACTATGGAGATGGCGAGGGATTTTGGTCTTAGGGGGCTGGGGGAGAACTGGAAAATGTACCCCTTCATTTTCTCTCATCCTCTGTCTCCCTGTACGTCACAACTCTGATCTCTCTCCTTCTCTCATCCTCTCTCTCTCTCTGTATTTCAGAAGAAGAAGAATCCTGTCTTGGCTTACTCCAGAAACTTCTGGTTTCAGGTTTTGATTGAACAGCAGTGTCCTCGTTTCAGGTCACCAGCTGGTCTAACAAAGATAAGGCAGACTACTCTCTCCCTCCCCTCCATCCCTACACCTCACCCTCCCTTCCTCCTCCCTCCATCCCTACACCTCACCCTCCCTTCCTCCTCCCCCCTCCATCCCTACACCTCACCCTCCCTCCTCCCCCTCCATCCCTACACCTCACCCCTCCCCCCCAGGATCCATCCCCTCCCCCTCCATCCCTACACCTCACCCTCCCTCCCTCCTCCCCTCCATCCCTACACCTCACCCTCCCTCCCTCCTCCCTCCATCCATACACCTCACCCCTCCCTCCTCCCCTCCATCCCTACACCTCACCCTCCCTCCTCCCCTCCATCCCTACACCTCACCCTCCCTCCTCCCCTCCATCCCTACACCTCACCCTCCCTCCCTCCTTCGCTCCATCCTTTTCTCCATCTGCACTGGTAGAGGGAAAGTGGACAGAGAAATGCTTTTAAAGATCAAATCCTCTCAGACATTAACTGCCAAGACCATCCACTCTGAGGAACCTCTCTCTCCTTCTCTCATCCCCTCCCTCCACCCCTCTCTCCACCCTTCCTTTCTCTCCTTCTCTCATCCCCTCCCTCCATCCCTCTCTCCACCCTTCCTTTCTCTCCCCTAACCCCCACTGCTGAGTTGCCCTGGCACATATGGCAGTGGCAAGAGGGACCGCGAACCATTACAGCCCCCCCCCTCTCTCTCTCTTTTCTCTCTTTTCTCTCCTTTCTCT